>NC_143511.1:66081913-66385038 GCF_031878675.1 Megascapheus bottae | reverse complement strand
GGGTAGATGGCTAGTGCCTGGTGTATGGGTGTGTGCTTCTCATTTTCCTTTTGCCTTCTCCACTGTTGCCAACTCCCATAAGCATTAAATAGCAGTATTCTAATATCAACGTCCCTTTTTTCATAAATTTTTATTGTAATTAATAGAAGGGTTACATTATATTCACCAGATAGAAGGTGCATTACCTCACAAACATTGATACCCTTTCTCATGTATTGGTCCCCATTTCCCTCCCCCCACCCCCACGGCTCATCTTGATTTCCCCCCTTCCCTCTCCTATTTCAAATAACCAAATAACCAAATACTGCAACAATATGAGATAACCAAGGGACAGCAAGAGATAAGAAATAACATAGTACATTAAGGACAACAATCACTCATTATATGGCTTTTGTTTCTATATCCTGGAGATCCTTTCATTTAGCCTCATCCTATATGGCCTTATGTATCTAGGTTTTGTTCTATTGTAAATCTCTGTTAGGAGAGCCCAAGGTTTCTACTCATTATGACAAATGAGGGAAGTCATTGAGCCTATGTTCCTTTGAGTCTGGCTTACTTCACTCAATATGATTTTTCTAAGACTTTCCATTTACTTACAAATGGGGAGATGTCATTCTTTCTGACAGCAACATAGAATTCCATTGTGTATAAATACTACATCTTATTGATCCACTCATCAACTGAGGGATTGGTTCCATATCTTTGCTATGGTAAATAGTGCTGCAATGAACATCGTTGTGCTAGTGGATTTAGGATGTCCTTGTTTCTGGATGACTGGGTAAATGCCAAGTAGTAGAATTGCTGGGTCATAGGGGAGCTCTATGTTTAGCCTTTTGAGGAACTGCCACACTGCTTTCCATAGTGGTTGAACGAGTTTGCACTCCCACCAACAGTGTAGTAGTGATCTCTCCTGGCCACATCCCCTCCAGCATCTGTTGTTATTAGGTTTCTTGATCCTGGCCATTCCAAGTAGAGTGAGGTGGAATCTCAAAATTGTTTTGATTTGCATTTCCTTTATGGCCAGAGATGTTGAGCATTTCTTCATGTGTCTATAGGCCATTCTTATTTCTTCTTCAGAGAAGACTCTCTTTAAATCTTTGGTCCATCTTTTAATGGGATGCTTGTTACTTTGGTGATTAGTTTGGAGTAATTCAATTTTTTGAGCTGTTGATGCATTTTAGATATGAGGCCTACTCTGTAGGCTTTCTAGTTAATTTGCTAGCTATTTCCTTTGCCATGCAAAAGCTCTGCAGTTTAATGCAGTCATACTTACCCAGACTTTCTCTGATTTGTTGTGTTTCTGGGTCATTAAAAAAATTTCAAAAATCAACTGCCTTCCTATATGCCACGAAAGGCATATAGGAAGCAACTTATTTTGCAATAGCCTCAAAGAAAATAAAGTACCTAGGAATTAACTTTACTAGGCATGTAAAGGACCTTTTTAATGAAAACTTTAAAACCCTGAAAAAGGAAATTAAAGCAGAACTGAGGAAATGGAAAAAACCTTCCAGTCTACTGGATTGGAAGTATTAACATAGTGAAAATGGCTATCTTGCCAAAGACTATCTACAAATTCAATGCAATACTCATCAATATCCCAATGTCATTCCTTTTTTTATTTTTTTATTGTAATTAATAAAAGGGGTACATGATATTTGCCAGATAGAAGGTGCATTAATTCACATACATTGATACCCTTTCACATGTCTTGGTACCCATTACCCTTCCCCTACCCCCCCACTCCCCCCACCCCTGTCTTCCCCCTTCCCTATCAAATTTCAAATAACCAAATACAAATAAATTCAATATGAGATACTGTAACAATATGAGATACCCAAGGGCCAGCAAAGGAGATGAGAGATAACATAGTACATTAGGGACAACAATCATTCCTTATATGGCTTTTGTTTCAATATCCTGGAGGTCCTTTCAATTAGCTTCATACTATATGGCCTTATGTATCAAGGTTTTGCTCTATTGCAGATCTCTGCTAGTAGAGCCCAAGGTTTCTACTGATTATGACAAATGAGGGAAACCATTGAGCCTAAGTTCCTTTGAGTCTGGCTTACTTCACTTAATAGGATTTTAAGAGGTAATGCAAAATTTCATATGGAATAATAAAAGACCCCATATAGCAAAAAACAATTCTTAGCAGAAAGAACAGTGCAAGAGGAATTTCAATACCAAACTTTAGACTCTATTACAGAGCTATAATTATCAAAACAGCTTGATACTGGCACAAGAACAGGCCTGAAGACCAATGAAATAGAACTGAGGACCCAGATATTAACCCATAGACCTATGGTCACCTAATCTTTGATAAGGGAGCCAAAAAAATAGAATGGAAGACAGACAGCCTCTTCAACAAGTGGTGCTGGGAGAACTGGTTAAACACCTGCAGAAAACTAAAGTTGGACACTTCTTTGTCACCCTGCACCAGGATTAAGTCCAAATGGATCAAAGACCTCGAGGTGAAAGCAGATATACTGAAAACTTTACAAGAAGGAATAGGAGATACACTAGGTCTCCTCGGTACTTTCTTAATAAGTACCCAGAAACACAATGAATTAGTACTAAATTTAAACAATATTTGCATCTCTTTAGTCTCTTACTATAAAAAAGTCTCCATGTGCATTTTTCCAATTAGACTGAAGAAGAAATTAAACATCTTGGAATCTATAATCTAGGATTTAGTTGCATATGGGTGTGTTTGCATGTAGGCACTTTTCTGGCCATAGATACGTGTTAAGATTACATTACAGCTCTTGTTTTTCTCTCCACAATAATGCAGTTTAACATTATCTTAATTCAGATGAATTGCAAACACTGTTTATGGAGTCTCATTCCTGCTCTATTTATTGGGTGCATTATATCATGAGACTATACTTTCCCTTTAGACTTATTTGCTATGTGTTTTGCCTGTAGTCTGAGCAAGTATCACAGTATCATCTAATAAAACAGGAGCATATAATTTTTGAGTAGCGTTTAGTTATTATTTGAAATAAATATCAGAATAAATTTTTGTCCAACCATGGTTGCTTGGATGAGAAGAAATGACTTATAAGAAAGAGCGTATTAGCCTGGATACTGACGGTTCACATCTGTAATCCTGGCTGCTCAAGATGTTGAGACCTGGAGGACTATGATTGGAAGCCAGTATAGGAAGAAACATGTCGTATTCAATTTCTAATTAACTCCATCTCTAGAAAGATGACCTAGAAAGCTAAGAGGCTTTAGGCCCTAAATTCAAACCCTAGTACAGGCAAAAGTAATTGAATAATTCACCTCAGGGCTCTTGATTGGGCTGAGACTGTCTAGGAAAGTAGTACAGTGTTTTATATATCAGGCAGCTTCTGTGGAATCACCCTAGCCATACCTGTTTTAAGTAAACTTTTCATGGATCATTCAGTATCTTTAAGGTTCTATACTGCAAAGCCCAACCAACCCCTCTTTTCCTCCCTTCCTTCCTCCCTTCCTCCTTCTTTGCATGCTTCCTTCCTGCCTGCTTTCCTATATTTCTGCCTTCCTTCTTTCTTGCCTGCCTTTTGACTTCCTCCATCCCTCCCTTCTTCATTCCCTTTCTTCCATCTTCTCTCTCTTTCCTTTTAAAAATAAATTACCAACAGAATCTTTCCATTTCCAAATGTGTAAACTATATCCTATAGATGAATCATCTAATTCTTCCAGTGGCTGGAAAGGGATTCAGCTCCTCCCATTTGGTAGTTGCTGGATGGGTAATTCAGAATCATTGATCGGATTATTTTTATATTTTGACCTCTACTTGCTATGTGCTGATGGAACTCACACCATCCTTTCCTGTTCTTGGCTAGACCACAGTCTGAACTTGATGAATATTAAAGCCTTTGAGCCTGATAGAATTATCCTTTTCCTTTCCTCTCATTTTTCTTTTAATGAGAAGAGACTGTTGAGTTACCTAAATTGACTTTACTTTCATTTCTAGTTGTATATGTTGAAGTGGTATATTTGCTTTATACATTTGCTTTAGATAACGATCTGTTATTTTATGTCTATCTTGAATTACAAAGCCTGGAAGAGAAGTGGAGATGTAGTTCAAATGGTAGAGCATCAGCCTTGAGCACAAAAGCTAAGTAAGAGTTTGGTTCATGCTTCAGTACAAGCATACAAAAAAAAAAACAGAAAAAATAAAACAAAATATTAAACTCCCCAAAGCACTGCAGGATTAAATTAAAAAAGCATTTTTTTTCAGCCTGAGCAGGATGGGATATCTTACACCTTTTCTGTCACTTGTTAGTACATGGACATTGTATAAGTGACTCCAGAGTTGATAGGATTTCTCAGCCTTTTCTGTTGATTCTAAAATTAATCAAGGAATGTCCATAAATTTTATCCTTACCCTCAAAGAAGAGGAGAGTTTAGTTAAATTTTTGTAATAGTACCAGAGTGGAATAAAAAGTTCTATGATAAAAAATGTTTTTTTTTACATATATTTTTACTGTAATTAATAGAGTGGTTACCTTATATTTGCCAGATAGAAGGTGCATTACTTCACAAACATTGATATCCTTTCTTATGTCTTGGTCCCCATTGCCTGCCCCCCACCCCTGACCCTCATGTTGTTTTCTCCCCTTCATTATCCTATTTCAAATAACCAAATAAACATATATACAATATATCAGATAACAAGTAAATTACTATAACAATATGAGATAACCAAGGGACAGCAAAAAGATGAGAGATAACATAGGACATTAAAGACAACAATCACTCATTATATGGCTTTTGTTTCTATATCCTGGAGGTTCTTTCATTTAACATCATACTATATGGCCTTATGTATCTAGGTTTTCTTTTAATATTTTAAAAGAATAATTTTGAGCATATGAGATACTTTTCCATGAATTTTCATAAGTTGAGTGTCTGTACTTTGATAAAGAGAGGGTGAAATTTTTATTTTGTAACTCTATACATATGCATTCAATTTTGACACGTATTATTTAAAGCATTTGTATTAACAGCCCTCAAAATCAATCCCCCTACACAATTAACTTGCATCGCAGGTGCCAATGTCATTGCATTACTGAAATTGAAGCTCTGAGAAATTCAAGCTATTTCAGTTTCTGAGGAGTAACATGTACTAGAAAAAAAGAGCTACCCAAATACCATAGCTGAAATATTTGTATCCATCCAAAATATATATTCTGAAGTCTAGTCTCCAATGGGATGACATCAGGAGTTAAGACTTTGTAGGCAATTAAAGGCTTCTGCCATTTTAGTATTATCTATGACAGAGTCTCCTTCACTGGATACTGGATTTTCTGGTACCTCATTCTTAGACTTTCTAGTTCCTAATAGTGTGAACAATAAATTTCCGTTGCATACATGTTACTCTGTTTAGCATGTTTTGTTATAATAGGCTAAACTTATTTAGCAGGCTAAAACATGAGAATTCTCAGTATGATTTTCAATTGTTTACATTCATTTACGTATCCATATAAAAAACAATTTTCATACATAGATAATACAGAAGGTCTACAATAAATACTAAGTTCAAAATAAGTGTATTTCTAGCACAAATGACCTCCTGTACACTTTGTGAAAAGTTCTCATATACTGTAGAATATTCTAATTCATAGAAAATTAAGGGACATTATGGAAAACTTTGTATTTCATTTGCACATTATTTTCATTTCTCATTCTTATTTATCTTGTAATAGATTAGGGAGAACTCTCACAATGCTTATGCATTAGGTACTTTATTTCCCTTTTCCCTTAGCTAGAGTTCTAACATTCCAAAGACTTGTATTTCTTCTCTTCCCATTCTGCGGCTGCAGTGATTGACATAACCACATTCCAAGGTAATATTCTCAAGTGCCCACTAGCTACCTCTATATGGACTGCACAGAAACATTGCAAGATTGAGCTGGGTTTAACATACTCTCACCTCAGACCTGTTTTTACTGTGTTACCAAGTAAATGTTGACAATGTTCAAATTGTGAAATCAAAAGCTTAGTCAACATTAATGAAAAATTAATTTCTGTATCGCATACTACTTCATTAAGTACATGTTGCTAGAGAGTGGAAAGCCACAGCCCTTGGCTTGCCATCATTATTTTCTCTGCTTTCCTTCCTAAAGAGGTTCTTATGGCTCAGCTTCAAAATGTACTGCATTTTGTTTATCTCTGGCCACCATAAGGTAAACAGCTAACATCTCTTTGAGGCCCAAAGAGATGGCTTTCTACCAAGTCTGCCCAGTAGTAATCTGTTTCTAATAAAATGCATAGTTTATTATAAGAAATCTTTCTTTTAAAAGATTCATCAAGTGAAGAGTCATAGTGTTTCTGTTTTAAGACCATCAAAACTTTCTGATTATGTTTATAATAACACCCAAATTGTTTATGTGGACATGTAAAATCTTAAATGATCTGGCCTCAGTCTTCTTTGCTACTCTTATTTCTTGGTGCTCTCCTTCTAAATTTCAATTATAGTGGACTTTCTTTTCCATAATTATGTCAAACTTTTTGCTCCAGACTCTCTTGTTTTCTCTGCTGGAAAGATGCCGATACCTGGGCTTCAGGCTTGTCTGAGCATTCTTGCTCATGGCTAGAACTCTACCAGGCGAGCCACATCTCCAGTCTAGATTTATTTTTTTAACTTACATTTTGCTTGAATCTCACATTCTGTTTTGCCTCTGCTCAGTGCAAATCTCAGTCTTCAAGATCTCTACTTCATCTGTAACTAGGGTTATAAACTGAACCACTGATGCTTGCCTTTCCTTCTAGGTTTTTGTTTTGTTTCTGCTTTCTTAATTCTTCTTCAGAGATGAGGAACAGAGGTGATTACAGTTTTGGTCTGCCTCACAGGAGCAGGAAGGTTGTATAGCTGTTTACTAAAGGGCATAAATTACCATATCTTGTACCATTGGTGAGGTTGAAGAACTGCATTGCCTCATGTTAACTAGCTAGTACAAAATATGACCTGCAGTTTACAAACTCTGATCCACAGGAAGCCTGGAAGCAGCACATTCAGGAGAACCCTGCATTCTTGATTCACATAATGAGGATGAGAGTAATGCAGACAGATCAGCAATTCTTATTCTCCTGGCTTCCCTGAGGGTCTGCACAAATGAGACTGACCCTTTCTGAAATGGATTCTGTCTGGAGCAGAATGCCACAGAGTGTTATATCACTGTAAACAGGCAGTGGCCTTTCCCAGGGGCTGGTTTTAATGATAATGCCACGCCAAGTACTGTTTTATAGTACAGAATTCCTGAGCAAGTTAAATCAAGATACAGATAAAATATTTTCAGACAGATTTCCACTGAATTTTAAATAATTCCTGTGATTTTGACTTTGAAAGCAAACTCAGGAAAATGCTTACTGACAGAATTTAAATGATCCATCTTCAATCATAATGGTGCGATAGGATGGATGAGGGGTATGGCTAAGTTTTATATTAGGATTAATTCTTCCCTTATTATATGGTCATAGCTGAGGCATTTAACTTGGCTGATCATTTTATTTCCTTTCTAAACATGATAGTAACAATAAGTTGCAGGATGAGTGCAAGCATTAAACATTACCTTCATATGTAAGTAGTCTTTGTTTTTACTTCTATAATCACAGATAACACCTTGTAAGTGTTTGATTTAGTGTCTGTAGTCTCAATATGTACTCAACAGTGAATGAATATTCTGGGAAGATCTTACAACATTTCAGTGTTGATATAGAAAGTTTTGTGAGCATTCATTTCAAGGATTCAGACATGTATATGTCTGTCAGATACTTGGTCATCACAATGACAAGGAATTAAGAAGATTCTCATCTTTGGTTATCACTGACTCCTAGAAGAGCAATTTTTTATTTGTGGTTGAAACTGACCTTCCTGTAACTGGCATTTGGTGGACTTAATATTACTTTATGTTATATTCAGCTTTACTCTTTCCAATGACATAATAGTAATCAATTAATAATTTGAAACTTTAGGAAGATAACCTTTGCCACATATATTAGTAAAATGTGGTAAAATGCAACCCATTTTTACTTTTCTCCATGGGGAATTAAACAGAGGACTGCAGAATACTTTTCTTATTTCCATGAGTATCATGAAGATTGTGGATTAGGTGCTCATGTAAGAGAGAGAGCACACTCAAGCATTACACAATCCTCAGGTTAAGAAAAGCTCCATCTGTTTTTATTGTTTTGTTGTTGTTGTTGTTGTTGTTAGTACTGGGGATTAAACACAGTACCTTTATCATTCCTGGTAGGTGCTTTACCACTTGAATCATGTCACAAAGTTTTCCTTTTTATTTTGTTTTCAAGAGATCGTCTTGTTAAGTTTGTTAGGACTGGTGTCAAATTCATGGTCCTCCTTGCCTCTGCCTCTTGAGTAATTGTGATTACAGGTGTACCCTACCGTAGTTACCTGGAACAGTGCCACCTTAATACTGCAAATTCTGTTCAGATTGAGTGTGCAAGTTTGTATGCTCAAAGGTGGTAAGACAGCCATGTGAAGATATGGAGCAATAAGTTGCCCAACAATTATCCTACTTTTTTAAAAAAGATACTTAAGTACATTTATTTGTAAATTTTTGACTTGAAAAGTATTATCTTTGGACATCTCATTTTCCATTTTGAAGTTAGGCAGATAATATTCAAGTTGGTGTGATTTACCAGCACAAAAGTGAGATGTAAGTTAAATAAATACTGTGTGGAATAGTGATATATTTAAGATATATTTAAGATAAATGTCAAGATGAGACTTCATTAGGGTTATTGCAATTACTATAGATTTATAAATACTTAATTGCTAGAATATTTTTATGAATTGAGAAAACAGTGTAACTTCTCTGAACAATTAATATTTATGATATCAATTCTATGGAGAAAAGAAAAATACTGTTTAATGTAGAAATATGCATTAAAGTTTGGTATTGATGCCCAATATGATATTTTTCAGTTTTTACCAAAATAAGAAATTGTGTTCTTTGAAGCAATACATATGCATTTATAGAACCTTAGGTTACATGAAGCAAGTTAAGCACTCCAATGCAAATATTCTATGATCCCATTTACATGTGGAATCTGAATTTAAACATTCTTATATCAGAAGGTATTCTCCCTGTCTCACTTATGAGAAAAAGAAATTCAAATGTTTAACTTGGTCAGCTTACTGGGGGGTTCGGACACATGCTCCCAATCATATAATGATTGACTAATTCCAGCATTACTCAACACTATACAAAAATATAAGTGAAGTAAGCCAGACTCAAAGGAACTTAGGCTCAATGGTTTCCCTCATTTGTCATAATCTGTAGAAACCTTGGGCTCTACTAGCAGAGATTTGCAATAGAACAAAACCTTGATACATAAGGCCATATAGTATGAAGCTAATTGAAAGGACCTCCAGGATATTGAAACAAAAGCCACATAATGAATGATTTTTGTCCTTAAGGTACTATGTTATCTCTCAGCTCTTTTGCTGTCCCTTGGTTATATCATATTGTTACAGTATCTCACTTTGTTATCTGATATATTGGATATATTTGTATTTGGTTATTTGAAATTGGATAGGGGGAAAACAAGATGAGGGGTAGGGGTGGGGGGGAGGGTAATGGGTACCAAGACATGTGAAAGGGTATCAATGTATGGGAATTAATGCACTTTCTATCTGGCAAATATCATGTAACCCTTTTATTAATTACAATAAAAAGATATAAAAATATTTACACATATCTAGCTCATGCTAACCTTATTGTTTAAGGCTTATGGATGAATTCTGTTTTATTTATTTTTTATATCTGTAAACAGTTCTAGTCTTACCTTTCTGTGGTAGAAATGATCAGTGAATGGACACATTATTTCTACCTTTGCCTTCACAGTCAGAACAACCCATCCATCAATATCCCTGACATTATTTTATGATGGAGGTCTAATATAATAATTATAATAAACACAAATTAGATTTTACAATCCAGTATGGAACACAAACAGCATCTTTTCAAATATAAAATGCATTCTACTTGTACTGTGGGTTCAACTAAATTATACCTAGGCTAACTTAAAAAAGAAAAATCATCAATATATATCAAAGCAAAATAATTTAGTCTACTCCTTATTCATTTAAAGTCCATTTTACATAGATGATGATTTATGCTTTATGTATCTTGGCTATTTCTCTCCTGCTTATTGGATGAATTTATACAGCATGGCTATTTGATAGACATTATGGAGATGACATTTAGCGGCTGTTCTTTTCAACAATGAACTCTAGCAAACATTATAAGTATATTAAAATTTGGTACAATGTTTTGCCCTGAGGCCAAGTTCAATAGGAAATATCCAAACCAGATAAGACTTCAAAGTTAACTTGAAGTAAACAGTTTTTTATAAATCATGCATTACCACAGGGAGTATGATTTTTCTTTCCATTTAATTCAACTATGTGTAACAGTGCACTTTTTCAGCATTGGGAGTAATAAAAATAAATTAATAGAAGAACTGAATAATACAACATTTATCTCTGACTATTATAAACATAGTCCATCTGCTCTTTTCTCGGCTAAATATACCCTTATTTTAAATGCTGTCCAGCAGAGGAAATAAATTGTCTCCTCCCATCAGCATTTTATTTCTGGGCTTTTTCTGTCTTGTTTCAAAATGGTCTCAGATATGTGACTCCTGACTGTATTCTTTCTATAATAAAATGCTAAATCTGGTTTAGTGTGATATTGTGAATCTAGAGATACAACCACATTTTTTCAAGAAACTATTAAATTTAGCCAAGAGCAACTTATCATTAAATGTTTCAAAATAAAAATATAGGCAGCTGAAAATGCAGAAGCATGCATTGTGCATAGCAAGACTTAAAAATAATATAAATATTGATAATAGTAATGTAATCCAGGATGGTTTTAGTCAGGAAACTTTTAACACTTTACTTCCCATCTTTGATACTAATATTTCTGAATGTCTGCAAGGACAGTATTCATTTAATAGTTAGAATTTAACTTAGTCCACTTTGGTGATATATACTTGCTCTATAGTATAATTTTCTTAAATACAAGTAAAGCAATCAAATCTATAATATTAAATGCAAAACAGTGAATAGCAGTGAGTTAAAATTTATAGATTTTTTTTTGGTGGGTCATGGGCACTTTGCCTGGGCAATGTCCCTGAGCTCTTCAGCTCAAGGCTACTGCTCTACCCTTGAGCCAAGCCCCACTTCCTGTTACTCAGGAGGCTGAGATTTGAGGATCCGGTTTAAAGCCAGCCCAAAGAGAATGAAAGACCAAGACTCTTATCTCCAATTAACCACCAGAGACAAAACAAATTAGAAGTGGTGTTGTGACTCAACATGGTAGATCACTAGCCTTGCACTGAAGCGTTCAGGGACAGCACCCAGACCCAGAGTTCAAGTCCCTCATCAAGACCAACAACAACAACAAAAAGAAGAGACAAAGAGACAGAGAAAGAGAAAAAGTCATTGAAATTTCCTGACTCAGCTGGCTTCAAACTGCTATCCGCAGATAGCCTCCTGAACAGCTTGGGTTCCTGGAGTGCATTTTGAACACCTGGAATGTTTTCTTTTCTTTTTTTCTATTTATGTGTTTGTTTATTATTGCTATTATTATTTGGTTGTACTGGAGTTTGAACTCAAGAGTGTTTGCTAGGCAGGCACTCTATAATTTCTGCTATTTGTGCTGTGATTTTTTTCTTTAGCTATTTTATTTTAAATTATTTTCTTTTGTATCAGACCTGGTACTTGGGGCTGGACATTATCCCTGAGCTTTTTTTGCTTCGTGCCAAGGCTCAAACATTTGAGCCACAGATCTATTTCTTGCTTTTGGTTTTTAATTTGAGATGACTTTCACTTACTTTCCTACCCACACTGGCTTCTAACCACTATCCTCAGATGTCATCCTTTCCAATAGCTAGGATTTATCAAAGAGAGTCACTGGCACTTATGCATGTTTTAGTTTTCTCCTGTATATTTTTGTCACTACTTAATATTTTATCTGAATTTCACCCTAAATTATTCCTTTTACCAAATCATGAAGGATAAACTCTTACAATGAAAGGCTCTCTTAGTGCTGATAAGGAATATAGCAATCTGAATAATGTTTATCTGAATATGGAATTGAACATTCCCAGGTGGTATCTTTCAGTCTTTGATTATATATCATCCCATTGTTTATTAGCTGTATTATTTTTAATAAAGAATTGGGTGTAAATGTGATGAGGATTTTTCTTATATGACCAGTGGTTTTCTCTAACAGCTTCTAACATGCTTAACATTGGATTTTGATGGGTTGACTTGTCTATATCTAGAGTTTCTTATGTGAACCCTACTTAGAGATTCTGTAAAATATTGTTTTTTCACAGGCACAGATGTTTTTTAAAAATTATTTTTCTGATTTACTTTCTATCATTTTCCTGTCCATTTGGAAGGCTCATGAGGAGTGTGTTATTTTTTTTTGATATATTAAAACATGTTTGTTAATGCTTTAACAGAGAAGAAGAATATTTATTATCAAACAGGAAATGTTATGAAATGATACAACAACAAATGGAAGGTGAATATTAATGCTTTATTAATGTTTTACATTCATGAGACTGCCTAAATTATTTTAACACTGAGACTTCTAGTTTTAATTTTTATAGTTACAAAATTATACACTAATTAATATCAAACATTCACTAGTGAGTCCAGTATTTTTATATATAGTATTACATTACAGATTCTATAAATTCACGGTTAAAATGAATTCAAAATAGATCACATCTTAGGCCATAAAACAAACCTGGACAAATTCAGAAACACAGAAATTATTCCATGCACACTCTCAGACCACAAAAGCATCAAACTGGAACTGAACACACATCTCCACCAACGAAAACCCTGTAACTCATGGAGACTGAACAACACATTGTTGAATCACCAATGGGTCATCGAAGAGATCAGAACAGAAATCCAACAGTTTATGAAATTTAACAGTAAGGAGCACACAAAATACCAACTCCTTTGGGACACAGTAAAGGCAGTACTCAGAGGAAAATTTATAGCGCTGAGTGCCTACAACAACAAGTTGGAAAAATTGCAAACCAACAAGTTAATGTCTCACCTTAAGCTCCTGGAAAAAGAGCAACAAACCAACCCTAATCCCAGTAGAAGAAAGCAAATAATTGAAATCAAAGCAGAATTAAATGATTTGGAATCCAAAAAAACTATAGAAAGAATCAACAAAACAAGGAGTTGGTTCTTTGAAAGAATCAACAAAATTGACAAGCCCTTAGCAAATCTTACCAAAAAAAGAAGAGAGCATATCGAAATAAACAAAATTGCAGATGAAAATGGTAATATCACGACAGAAATTACCAAGATCCAGAATATCATGAGGGAATACTTCTCAAACCTTTATGCCAACAAATTTGAGAATCTAGATGAAATGGATGAATTCCTAGCCAATATTAACATACCCACACTGAACCAAGAAGAACTAAGCCAACTCAACAGGCCTATTTCAAGCTCTGAAATAGAAATGGCAATTAGAGAACTTCCACCTAAGAAAAGTCCAGGGCCAGATGGATTCACAGCTGAATTCTATAAGGTCTTCAAAGCAGAGCTCACACCAATACTCCTCAAGCTCTTCAACGAAATTGAAAATGAAGGTTCCTTACCAAACTCATTCTATGAAGCCAGTATAACCCTCATACCCAAACCAGACAGAGATTCATCAAAGAAAGAGAACTATAGACCTATATCTTTGATGAACATTGATGCAAAACTTCTCAACAAAATACTGGCCAACCGTCTACAACAACTCATCAAAAAAATTATACACTATGGATTCATCACAGGGAGGCAAAGCTGGTTCAACATACGCAAATCAATTAATATAATTCAACACATCAACAGGAGCAAAAACAAAAATCACATGATTGTCTCAATAGACGCGGAAAAGGCATTTGACAAGATCCAACACCCCTTTATGTTAAAAGCTCTGGAGAAACTAGGAATCCATGGAACATTCCTCAATGTAATAAAGGCTGTGTATGAGAAACCTACTGCTAGTATTACACTTAATGGTGAAAATCTAAAGCCATTCCCTCTAAAATCAGGAACGAGACAATGATGCCCACTCTCCACTCCTCTTTAACATAGTACTAGAATTCCTAGCCAGTGCAATAAGGCAAGAAGCAAGCACAAAGGGGATCCAAGTAGGGAAAGAGGAAATAAAACTATCCCTCTTTGCAGATGACATGATTCTGTGTTTAAAGAATCCTATAGACTCTACTCCCAAGCTCCTAGAGCTGATCCAAAGCTTTGGAAGAGTAGCAGGCTATAAAATCAACCCTCAAAAATCAACTGCCTTCCTTTATGCCAACAGTGAGAGGAACGAGGCAACAATCAGGAAAGAAACTCCTTTCACAATAGCCTCAAAGAAAATAAAGTACCTAGGAATTACCTTAACTAAGAATGTAAAGGACCTTTTTGACGAAAACTTTAAAACCCTAAAAAAGGAAATTAAAGCAGAACTAAGGAAATGGAAAAACCTCCCATGCTCCTGGATTGGAAGAATCAACATTGTGAAAATGACAATCTTGCCAAGAGCTATCTACAAATTCAATGCAATACCCATCAACATACCAATGTCATTCTTTAAAGAAATAGAAGAGGCAATCCAAAATTTCATATGGAATAATAAAAGACCCCGTATAGCAAAAACACTTCTTAGCAGAAAGAACGGCGCTGGAGGAATTTCAATTCCAAACTTTAGACTCTATTACAGAGCCATAATTCTCAAAACAGCTTGGTACTGGCACAGGAACAGGCCTGAAGACCAATGGAATAGAACTGAGGACCCAGATATTAAACCACAGACCTATGGCCACCTAATCTTTGACAAGGGAGCCAAAAAAATAGAATGGAAGAAAGACAGCCTCTTCAACAAGTTGTACTGGCAGAACTGGTTAAGCACCTGCAGAAAACGAAAGCTGGATCCTTCTTTGTCACCTTGCACTAGAATTAACTCCAAATGGATCAAAGACCTGGAGGTAAAAGCTGACACACTGAAAACTCTACAGGAAGGAATAGGAGATACACTAGGCCTCCTTGGCACAGGTCGAAACTTTCTTAATAAGGACCAAGAATCACAACAAATCAGAGAAAGGCTGGATAAGTGGGACTGCATTAAACTGCAGAGCTTTTGCATGGCAAAGGACATATCTACTAAACTAATCAGGAAGCCTACAGAGTGGGAGAAGATCTTCGCCAACCAAACAACGGACAAAGGCCTCATATCTAAAATATATCAACAACTTAAAAAATTGAATCACTCCAAAACTAACCTCCAAAGTAACAACCATCCCATTAAAAAATGGGCCAAAGACTTAAAGAGAGTCTTCTCTGAAGAAGAAACAAAAATGGCCTATAGACACATGAAGAAATGCTCAACATCTCTGGTCATAAAACAAATGCAAATCAAAACAACTCTAAGATTCCACCCCACTCCAGCTAGAATGGCCAGGATCAGGAAAACGAATGACAACAGATGCTGGAGGAGATGTGGCCAGGAGGGATCACTACTACACTGTTGGTGGGAGTGCAAACTCGTCCAACCACTATGGAAAGCAGTGTGGCAGTGCCTCAAAAGGCTAAACATAGAACTCCCCTATGACCCAGCAATTCTACTACTTGGCATTTACCCAACCATCCAGAAACAAGGACATACTAAACCCACTAGCACAACAATGTTCATTGCAGCACTATTCACCATAGCAAAGATATGGAACCAACCTAGATGTCCCTCAGTTGATGAGTGGATCAACAAGTTGTGGTATTTGTACACAATGGAATTCTATGCTGCTGTCAGAAAGAATGACATCGCCCCATTTGTTAGGAAATGGAAAGACTTAGAAAAAATCATATTAAGTGAAGTAAGCCAGACTGAAAGGAACTTAGGCTCAATGGTTTCCCTCATTCGTCATAAGCAGTAGAAACCTTGGGCTCTACTATCAGAGATTTGCAATAGAGCAAAATCTTGATACATAAGGACATATAATGTGAAGCTAATTGAAAGGACCTCCAGGATAGTGAAACAAAGCCATATAATGAATGATTGTTGTCCTTAATGTACTATGTTGTCTCTCATCTCCTTTGCTGTCCCTTGGTTATCTCATATTGGTATAGTATCTCACTTTGTTATCTGATATATTGAATTTATTTGTATTTGGATATTTGAAATTTGATAGGGAAAGGGGGAAAACCAAGACGGGTGGGGGGTGTAGGGGGGGAGGGAAACGGGTACCAAGACATGTGAAAGGGTATGAATGTATGTGAATTTATGCACCTTCTATCTGGCAAATATCATGTAACCCTTTTACTAATTACAATAAAAAAAATAAAAAATAAAATGAATTCAAGCACATCAGTTATTTAATTGTATTGTAATGCATGGTACTCTTCAGTGAGTTCACATAAAGATGGAGTTTGTTCAAACTGATATTTATTTTGTGTCATTATAAGTGAGATATGCAACTTAGTTTAGTGAAGGATACAAGTATTTGTTATTTTTGAAAGATGATAATATCACACAGTAACTGGATAAATAATATCCCATTGGACTCTGAGTCTCTGTTGATTTCTTTGTTATTTTAACTTTCCACTTTTTAAGCAATATGAATTCTAATAGTCTGATTCAGTCTTTGGCTCTTTATCTTTAATCACATTATGTTTTTTAATTTTCATTTTTTGAAAGTCAATGGATCTTGTTTATTTATTTATATATTTTTATTTTATTTTAAAATATTTTTTATTATCTTTAAGTAGTTATATAGAGGAGTTGCTATTTAACAAAGCAATGTATACAATGCATCTTATTGTTATTCCTTTCACCATTCTCACTCACCCCTCCCAAACCACCCCTTCCCTCACTTTTCTTAATTGAATTATTCAGTTATTTATATTTGAATTATTCTTAACTACTATTATAATACTGTTTTATTCTTTCTGCTCCTCTTTATTCATCTACCCTTCTCCTGTTGACCCTACTTCCTCCCTTAATATATCCTAGTGTTTATTTTCTTGAACTTTTGTCTTTACCTTTCTAAGGAATTATACTGTTGGGTTCTTTCTTGAATCTACCATATTTCAATTAATACATTTGTATTTACTTAAATACCAACCAATGTATTTAATTATAAGTTTACAAACATATTCTAGCTTCCACATGTAAGGAAAAATATGAAATCTTTGCTTTTCTGGATCTGACTTACTTTACTTAATGTAATTTTTTCAAGTCTTCCCATTTCTTTATTTATAGCACATCATTCCTTCTAATGGATGAATAAGATACCGTTGTCTGTATATATTTATAATACAATACATATATATTTTTTTACATATATTTATAATTTGTCTGTTTTGTGAGTGATCCAGACATTTTAATGTGGAAGTATCTTTGTATGAAACTTAGCTTGTCAAAGGACTTTAACTCTGGTCATTTCTCTTATTTTCTATTTCCTTTTTCAGTGTCAAATGCGCATGATTAATTTTTGTTAGAAACACATATTTCCCTTCATTGTGTGTATTTATTAATTTTTTACACTTTATTTTAAATTTATTATTATTTTAAGCAGTTCTATAAAGGAATCAATATTTAACAAAGTCGTTTATAAATATAATGCCTTTTGATCAATATTATCCCTTTCAACATTCCCAGCCATCCTTTTTCTATACAACCCTTCTCTAATTCTTCTTGATTTTTTAGGATATACATTGAATTCTTTTTTTAAAAAAGTCACTGTTGAGCTGGGTGCGGTGGCTCATGCCTGTAATCCTAGCTACTCAGGAGGCTGAGGTCTGAGGATCAAGGTTCAAAGCCAGCAGGGACAGGGGCACAAAAGGACCTGTTACTCTTATCTCCAATTAACAGCTAGAAAATGGGAAGTGGGTTTTGGCTCCAGGATAGGGCAGTAGCTTTTAGCTGAAGAGCTCAGGAACAGCACCTTGGCTGAGTTCAAGCCCCTGACCCACTAAAAAAAATTTAAACATTTACTATGGGGGTGATGTATAGAGGGGTCACAGTTACATTCATCAGGTAGTGGGTACATTACTTCTTGAACATTGTTACCCTTTCCCATGTTCTTCTCTCCCACTCACCCTGTTTTTCCCTTTCTTATCACATAAACAAATAAACATCTATACAGTACACCAGGTACTGAAGTCACATACAGTAACAACAATATGGCCTTAAAGGAAGAGGCTAAGCAAAACTAACTCCAGGATATGGAAACAAGAGGTTTATCTTTGTGATTGTTTCTCTTAATGTACTGTGAAAAATATTTCTTTCCTCTTTTTTCCCCCTTATGGTTTATTGAATTCTTGAATGCATTCTCCCACTCTTCTCTTTATTTGTCAATTAATTTTTTCCTTGACCTCAACCTATCTTTTTCAATTCTTTATTTACCAATGAACTTTGCCTTTGTAAAGAATTACACTATTTGAGATTTCCCTTGAGTCTACTACATTTCTGTTAATACAAATACTTGCATGTACCCAACATAATTACTTATGTTTATAAGCTAAAGCTAGCTTTCATATATAAGAGAAAAAAATGCATCTTTTGTGTCTTTAGCCTGATTTTACTTAGCATATTTTTCCATTTCTTTACAAATGCTAGAATGTATTTTTTCTAATGAGTGAATAAATTTTAACTGCTTATACATCTATACCAAATTTTCTTGTTTTACTCATCCATTCATTTAAGGGGCACCTGGGATGATTTCATACCTTGACTACTGTGAATAGACCACCAATGAACATGATTGTGGTAGTGGCTTTACTGTATCCTGGTTTGTAATTTATATTTTTGGATAAATACCCTGGAATGGAATTTCTGTATAATATTTGACCCTTAGTACTTTGATTGGTACATTGACTCTTCCTAGCCATTTAGATGTCCTAAAAGAGATTTCTATATTTGACTCTGCAGTTTTCCTACTGTATTGTCCCCTTTTCTCCAGAGAAAACATTTTTTCATTATCAATTTTTTTATTATTTTTTTATTGTAATTAGTAAAAGGGTTACATGATATTTGCCAGATAGAAGGTGCATTAATTCACATACATTGATACCCTTTCACATGTCTTGGTACCCATTTCCCTCCCCCTCCACACCCCCCACCCGTCTTGGTTTTCCCCCCTTCCCTATCAAATTTCAAATATCCAAATACAAATAAATTCAATATATCAGATAACAAAGTGAGATACTATACCAATATGAGATAACCAAGGGACAGCAAAGGAGATGAGAGACAACATACTACATTAAGGACAACAATCATTCATTATATGGCTTTTGTTTCACTATCCTGGAGGTCTTTTCAATTAGCTTCACATTATATGTCCTTATGTATCAAGATTTTGCTCTATTGCAAATCTCTTCATTATCAATTTATACTCTAAATTTGACCAAATAAATTTGGACATGAATAATACTTCTAAATATTTATCAAATGATTTAAGACCATTTCTCAGTGTCTTTGTCATATTTGTTAATTCAGTTTAGTTTACCTGGAGATTTTTTAAAAACATGCACTTATGTCACCATCCTTTCCAGAAATACTATGAAGTTATTCATAGTAATTACTTACTAATCATAGTAATTGCTTACTAAATTGCAAAAAATATTTTATAGAAAAATAATTTTTTTCCTTCCTTCATTTATTTATCTGCCTAGTATTTCCTGAGTCTGTTTTGTATATAATTATTTACAAGACTCAGAAATGTACAAGGCCCAGTTATTATTACATCATTAATTATGGTGGTAAATGTGATTAATCAGTATCCCAGAATTTAGTATTGTTACCTGAATAATTTTTTTTGTCAGTCCTGGTCTTGAACTCGGAGCCTGGGCACTTTCTTTGGGCATTCTCAAGGCTAGCAATCTACCACTTGAGCTACATATCACCTTTTCTGGCTTTTTCTATGATGTGGTACCAAGGAATCAAACCCAGGGTATCATATATGTTAGATAAGCACTCTTAGCACAAGGCCAAGCTCCCAGCCCTGAATAATATATTATGTGAATAAAATTATAAAACAGGAAACTTCTTTTTTCCATGTATTTTATTGTAATTAATAAAAGGGTTACATTATATTCACCAGATAGAAGATGCATTACTTCACATACATTGATACCCTTTCTATTACTTCACATACATTGATACCCTTTCTCATGTCTTGGTCTCATTTCCCCACACCCACCCCTCATCTTGTTTTCCCCCCTTCCCTATCCTATTTCAAATAACCAAATACACATATATAAAATATATCAGTTAACAAGATGAAATACCGTAACAATATGAGGTAACCAAGGGACTACAGAAGAGATGAGAGATAACATAGTACATCAAGGACAACAATCACTTATTATATGGCTTTTGTTTCTATATCCTGGAGGTCCTTTCATTTAGCCTCATCCTATATGGCCTATGTATCTAGGTTTTCCTCTATTGTAAATCTCTGTTAGGAGAGCCCAAGGTTTCTACTGTTTATGACAAATGAGGAAAACCATTGAGCCTATGTTCCTTTGAGTCTGGCTTACTTCACTTAATATGATTTTTCTAAGACTTTCCATTTCCTTACAAATAGGGTGATGTCATTCTTTCTGACAGCAGCATAGAATTCCATTGTGTATAAATACTACATCTTGTCGATCCACTCATCAACTGAGGGGCATCTAGGTTGGTTCAGTATCTTTGCTGTGGTAAATAGTGCTGCAATGAACATTGTTGTGCTGGTGGATTTAATATGTCCTTGTTTCAGGATGACTGGGTAAATGCCAAGTAGTGGAATTGCTGAGTCATAGGGGAGCTCTATGTTTAGCCTTTTGAGGAACTGCCATACTGCTTTCAATGACTTTGCACTCCCACCAACAGTGTAGTAGTGATCCCTCCTGGATACATCCCCTCCAGCATCTGTTGTTATTAAGTTTCTTGATCCTGGCCATTCTAACTGGAGTGAGGTAGAATCTCAGAGTTGCTTTGATTTACATTACTTTTATGGCCAGATATGGTGATTATTTCTTCATGTGTCTATAGGTCATTCTTATTTCTTCTTCAGAGAAGACTCTAAGAAAACAGGAAATTTCTAATCATGATTCTCATCTCTGAAGCATAGGAGTGGTATATATTCTTTTAAATACGGAACATAATGATAGACACATACATTTAACCAGATGAAACAATGCACAATCGTATTGGCTATTTTTATTTATTCTCTGGCCAAACTGTGGTCAGAAATTTAGGTACCAAAATTTGAGTAAAAATCAAAACTAGATATGAGATTAAATTAATCAAGAATAATTAGTTTTACTGCCTTTATATGTAGATATAAATTCTGTAAGAATGTGAGGGAAATATTTTCAACGACAAGATTGCATGAGAAGCAGTGTCCCAAAGTATCTTTCTAATTTTAGAGAGATGGACTGAGACTTAGGTACATTCATGCTTTCCAAGACTATCTCATTTATTGAAGCAATCAAATATATTAAACTCTTTCCAGAGAGTTAAATGTTTCAGGTAACCAGTCTGCTGAGCATCTTCCTAATTATGAGAACTCAGTGACATAGCATGGCTTTTCATATTTCTAGTGTCATCAGTTACTTCCAATTATTCTCAGGTTTCTGATACTTTTGTTCTGACTGCTCTCATCAGAGATCATGGCATTCCTTGCTGGTGCTATTAGGAGGCTATCTTCTACAGTTGACCTCTCTTTAATTAAAATTTGGGTGGCCTTCTTCTTTTAAACATTTAATGTCCACAGAGCTCCTTGAACATTAGCCTTGGTTTTTTGTTTCATAAAACATTTTCACCTCTGATTTTCCTGAGGATGAACATAAAGTTGCTACACATCAAATAAACTGACACAGTGTCCTATATTTCCTATATACACAATTGAATATTATATTAGACATTAATGTTGCTCATAAATACTACCTATTCACCTCTTTCAGGGCAAACAATAGGCTTGTACTTCAATACTTTCTTACAGTTATCATGAACTTGTGCCATGCTTTGGCCAATAAAATAAAAGCAATGTTATTATATGTTATGTAGTACTTACTAAGTGTCTCCTGTGGCTACAGTGGCCACCAACGCTGTTATAAGGAAAACCCTGTGTCTTGAACAGAAATGGACACTTAGACAAGACTTCTGTTTTAGGAACCTGATAGTTTGGAATTGCTTTTACTGTAAAAAATCCAAACAAACAAAAAACAAAACTAGTATAACCGATCTGATTTTATTCATGAACTAATTTCCCCTTAACTTTCTACTGATTAAAATATATAAAGAAGAATATCCACAGCATAGGAAATTAACTACAGCACAATTAAAAATAATGATGTCAGCTTTGCTTGCCAAGGGAATATATCATGTTGTATATAGGAAATTTTGTGATGCTACACTTTGAGAGAGTGCATTTTCATTCCTGGCTACAACAATCCTTTCTAAAATCTGAAACTTATTGTGGCAGAATTCAAAAGGCTCTCCACAGGCAGGGTAGTATACCAGCCAACTAAAGGACCCAAGCAGAATCACCTCAAGATACACCAGAAGCACAGTGCATGAATTTAGCATTTTAAAGAAATAAGAACTGTCAGAAAGAAGATAGACAGGTGACTTGGCCAACCTAGGCTGCAAAATAAGAGCAGTACTCCATAAAGACCAAAAATAAAATTCTAGGTCTTTGAAAGTTTCTGTATTGTCAGTCAATTAAGCATTTATAATAGGCTTTACCTTTTGTATTTAAAAATTATCTTTAAGTTGTCGCATAAAGGAGGTGTCATATAACAAAGCAGTTTATGTCTACAATGAATCTTGATCAATATCATCCACCTTAACATTCTCACCAATTTCAACCCACGTTGTCCCTAACTTTTCTTAATTGTGAGTATAAATAATGAATTCTGGACTGTATTTCCTTCCTGTCCTCTACCTTATTTCTCTACCCCCCTCCCATGGTTCTCATCTCCCTCCTTGGATGTACCCATTTTGTGCTTCTGTTATAACTACTTTCATGCTGCCCAATGTATTTATTTATAGATTTATAGGTACATTCTTTTTACCTCAAATGAAGGAAGTGAAACTATTGTTTCTCTTCAATAAAAAGCCTAATGAGTAAGTAGGGAGCATTTTTTAAGTGAGTTAAAAAGGATGCCAATGGAAATTGTTAGTGTCAATAGTATCTACTAATGAATAGAATTCCTGACATAGACCCAAACTTACTGCTGCAGTATACTTTATGATGAATAACAGTAATAGAAATGATGGTGTTTTTTCTGTGCTTTACATGACACTGAATTGCATGCTATTGCTGTAATAATGATATGATGTAGTTAGTATTTTCATTATTATTTCAGCTCTGAGGAAATGGAGCTATCCAGAGAAAAAATATTTGCTAACTTCCCTTAATTAGGAATACATAGAGTTTGGAAGGAAGGCTTACTTCAGAATCTCTGGTCTTCAACATACAAATTATCTGAGACTCAACCAAATTGAACAAAATTGGTTATTGCCTAAGTTCATATGTAGAATGATTGAATAAAAGATCAACAGATATTTAATGTTCCTAGACTACAAAACTGGCTTAGTGTACAGGGGCTATGTCCCAATCCATTCCTGCCCTTTTCTGGTTTACTGAAAAGTATGTTGACTGTGTAGTCACACTTTCATAAATTCCAATCAATGAAAAAATTCAAAGAAACTGAAGTTAAGGTACTGCTCTTCCCTTAGTTGTAACTGCACTATGTATAAAATCCATTTACTATAAATTATTAATGACAGACTGAATTAATTAAAACCATTTTAGGCCCATATAAAAGAGCCTTGAGATAAAAAAGTGGAGCTATAAATATGTAAGTTGTAACTTAACCACCTATATATATGTACATATATATCACTTTCAGCCACACAGAATTATTTTGGGTATTTACAGATTAGAGCATATTTTGAATATTTTAAAAATTAAACAGGTATTTTACAGCAAATTCCCATGAAAACTGTATAGACATTTCACAGCAATGAATTATGTTAAAATGAATCTTATTATAAATGATGCTGCTAACCTCTCTCAGATATAATTTATCATGTATGTAACTGTTTTTCATAGTGAAAAATATTCAAATAAGGACGTTAATGAAAAATGTAAATGAGCCATTGAGTTACTATGTATATATATATGTTTCATTTGGATTTTCTTCTGTAGTAGTTTACTATGGAATATCATAATATGAATAAACCTGAGAAGAATCTTGGTAATGCCCTCTTACAAGCTTCTCTTACAAGAAGCTTCATAATGTTGTACTTTTCATTCAGTTTCAAGTGCATACTTTGTCATCACACTTAATGAAAAATTTACTTCATGAAATATGAGGTAAAAGTTTACGATCTTTTCCAGTCTTTAGTGATTTCCAAGTACTGGATGCTAAGTAGTTCTTTTAATAGTTTTACAGATTGTTTATGTTTTAATTAATCAGGTGTCTTAAATTACCATGCAGTCATGATTTTTGTTTTCTGGCATATCAGCATCCGTTCACAGTTATTGTTGAATTATTTAAAGTCTGTTGAAATAGACTTGGCAACATTTTCCCAATCTCATTTTTGAGCAGTAGTTACTTAAATAAGAATATTAAGTTATATAATTCAATAAATGAATACAAATTATCTTTCCAAACAATTTTAGAGATGTAATTCTATAATTAAGAACCAACTAACAGCCTCCTTCAAGCAATTCATTTATAAACCATAACCCAATTACAATTTAAGCTGAGTATCCTTGAAAGATGTACATATTCTTTTCAAATTCTATATTTCTTTTATGTGCCATGTATCACTGAACATTTAATGAAAATAACTGTTACCTGGTTATAAAGTAGCAATAAATTGAAATTTATTGGAAAAGTACACATTCACTAATGCACTTGATTATTTCATAGGGTTTAATTTTCCTTGCTAGGAATCAAAGTCATAGTTTTCAATTTTCAAACTTATTTGAACATAGGTTAAAAAATTTAACTCAGTGTCTCTAAGGATCTATTTTGTATACTCCTTTCCAAATGTTGTAACATTTGAGAAGCAAGTATTTTACTGTTAAGGATTTCTTAATTAAATGTTCAGGTTGGACTGACATGTTTTGTTTTGTTTTTCCCCTGAAAGAGTCTTCATTCAACCATAACTTTACAATGTTCAATTTAAGATAGCTAACTCTCCCCAAACATTTCTGCCTTCGATATACTTTACAACTTAAGCTTTCAGTTTTTTTGTTTTCATTATACTGCTTATTTGGTTGATATAAAATCTATCTTTTACACATAATGTAAAATAATCTTAAAATTCCTTAGTTTTAAAAAGAAGCTTTAATTTAATGTCTCGATTAATACAATGTACCTTGATCAACTTTCCTTTTTTATTACAAATATGTCCAGATACACATTATGACACATCTCTAGTTTCTTACCCTGTTGCATCCTCTTCAATCTAGCACTGTGAAAGAGCCACATAGATGCTACAGTGTCAGTTTACTAATGTATTGTGTTATCTTAGTTCTCACAAATCAATGGAAAGGAAATCTCAACTTTATATATAATTATTCAGTTGAAATATTCTCAGGTTTCTTTTGTATTTATCCTAATTAATCCTCTCTATGACATCTGTAACTCCCCCCACACACCATGTATTAGTTCTTGAACTCAGTGCCTCATATTTTCTGTTTGTTTGTTCATGCCTGATGCTGAACCAATTGAGCTACACTTCCAAGTCCAAGGTATTTGGATCTCAGCTACTCATTGTCCTTGAAAACTTACAGCAAATTCTCTATTCTCTTTCTTTCTAAACATGATCTCTGATTATTGCACCTTAATTTTCTAAAAAAATAAGAGTAACAGCTCAAGCTATGTTTTTTTGTTTCCTATCCAGTGTATGTGTGGAGGTGTGTGTGTGTGTGTGTGTGTGTGTGTGTGTGTGTGTGTGTGTGTGTGTTGTCTTGGGGCTTAAACTCAGAACTAGAGCTGTCTCACAGTTTTATGCTCAGGGCTAGCACTCTAATCACAATTCCACTACTTCTGATTTTTGGTGATTAACTGCAGATAAGACCTTCATGGACTTTCCTGCATAGGCTGACTTCAAGACTTGATCCTTCCCATTTGTTGTACTGTTTTTGTGACTTCAAAACCATCTTCCTGGAATTGATGTAAACATTTTAATGACAGCACATATATAATTCCCTACTTGTGTGTCATTTTTGATCATTGATATTTCCTGAATTGACTAAATATTTGGTCTGTATAAATCAAATCTCCATCTCAGTGAGTCTCCTCCATGACTGTCAAACTTGTATTCTAAACTATTTAATATTTTCCACCTAGATAGCTAAATACTTTTTGAAGTCTAATGCTTATTTAGTTATTGCATATTCTTTCCATTTACATCCTCCTTCAACTACTCTTCTTTCAGTATCCCTAAAGGATTTGCTGGTCAAAAATAAAAACATATTGTTTAGCCTACACATTTGATGTCATTTTCTTGCTTTCTTGTCCCTTGTTCATATCTAATGGGTCTCCACAATAATATATGATCCCAATTGAAATTTTTTTTAAATCCATTCTCCTTGCATCAGTTTACTTTTCTAATGTTTTGCATTTGTATCACACAACCTCTCCCATGAGCGGTAGTAAAAGTCTATCATTCAGCTCCTTTCCTTCAGTTCTTTTAGTTCAGTCATGCACAATCTTTACATGCCTGTGCTTGCACACAATATATCATGATCACTGGCTGGAAAAATCTGTGGTACTTCCCGGTTGTGTTCCATGCCAAAAATGCTTTTAGTGATCTTGGCACAAAACCATAGTCAAGGCCTAGCACATGCCACCTCTACAGTCGCAACTTATGCTCCCATCATATATAATGGGACTTTTTGTTACATACCTATTGCTGTGACCTAAGGAACTTAGTGTCCTCAGCTACAAATACCTTCTTCATTATACAGTTGGCAAAATCTCTTTATTCTTCCTGAAATAGTGTTTGCACAATCACTGCACTGGAGTATTCCATTAAAGGTATCCATTGAAGAAATATAAAAGAATTGCAAAACCAATCGATGGAAATAGATAAATACAATAAAGATATTAGTGACAATTCTGTGGGTGCATTCCCAGACTATTATATTCATTTAATCTATAAGTCTATCAGCTGATAGACTTTCTCTTTCTAAATTATAATTTGTAATTCATCTTAAGTCCTATCACAATCCTGCCTACTCTTTCTTTCTCAAAATTGGTTTTGCGACCATAATTGATTGGCCATCTTTATGTAAATTTTAGAATCTGCTTGTTAATGTGTAAAAAAATCCTGCTGAGATTTTTTTATTTTGATTGTTTGGGATCTATAGATTTTAGGGAATTTATTCTCAATATTTATTATTTCAAGTCATAGATGATAATAGCTGTTTGTTTAGATGTTTTTATATTAGTTTCAGCATAAAACTTGCAAATTACTTGTTATATTTTTATTCATTTTTCTGTCACTAGTATAAATGATAATGTTTTAAGTGCTCAGTTATCATTGGTTCTTAAAATAGATTTCATGGAGATGATGTACATACAAACTCTTGCTAATTCAACTTAGAGGAGAGAACTACTTTTTCACCATGAAATATTAAACTAAAAGCTTTGTGGTGATGTTTTGTATCTGACTAGTACATTCCTCTTCCTTGTTGACAAATTCTAAAACATAATAAATTAACAAATTGGATTTTATAAAATGATTTTTCTGCATCTATTAATGCTGTTGGGTCCACCTTCCATCCCCCAAATGTATGAGTCATTCATTTTTATCATTGCTGAAGTTTCAGTATGTCATATTGGAGACTGGTACTTTATGATAGCTTTGTGTCTATACAAAGTGTTAAATTTCTTCTCTTCATTTTATTCCTCATCCTTTTTCTGTTTTCATTCTCTAATCTATCATGACAACTTTGCATCTTGGGTAGCTAAGCTGGAAAGTGAGCCTATATCTTCTCTCAGTAGGTCTGCAGTGAGGAATTCTAAATTGCTCTATTTAGGTTAGGGTTTTGCTGTCACTGGTCACTCTCAGTACCTCAAAGGGTTTCAGTTCTTCTAAAAATAACTTCTTTATCTTGTGCAGCCACCTGTCTCTCTTTTTACCATCTTAGTGGACACAAAAATTCTATTTAATCTTTAAAATTGCCTCAAGAAACCACTTGCACAGTATCTTATTGTTTTTCAGCTTAGCTGATAAAATTAATACCATTCTGATTAATCAATTTTAGTGTTTAAATTTTTGGCTTATCTTCTTCTAGTACTCTATTCAGAAATTTTGTAATTTTGTTTATCACATTTTAGGAGAATTTGTTTTGTTCTTATTGGGAGGCTTTTGGGGTTGTCTTTATGTTTTTAGTAAGAAGATCATACAAACACAAATACCACTACCCACATATACACATCAATAATTTTCATGCTTTTAAAAATGCTATGTGACATTTCTTATTAGGTACACGTGTTTGCTAAAATATTTAGGATGTTAATTTAGCACTCTGTTTCCTATGACATCGATTGAATTTCAGATATAAAAAGAAGTTATTATCCACCCCTCAATCATCTATATCTGTATTCATTACTAACACATTCACTGACTAGAAATATAGCCTAGAAGTCCACGTACATTTTAATGTATGACATTAACTGAACTAATTTTGTATATTCAACAGAAATATCAACCAAAGTGGCCCTATTCCAATTAATTTTATAATCCTATTAATTTGGTTTAAAAGACAAACCTAACATTGCATACCACATACAAAGTAACATTTTCCTTGATAGTAATATTCTATTGAACTGATTTTACTCACTGTATTAACATACTACTTGCTTAAATGTTTTGCCTTTATATTTTATTATATTTAAGCAAATTCCTTATAATTTCCATCTTTTTCTGCTTTTGTGACTATTACCATGTTACTTTTCTATTTGTTTTTATATTTTTTATTGTAATTAATAAAAGGGTTACATATTTGCCAGATAGAAGGTACATTAATTCACATACATTGATACCCTTTCACATGTCTTGGTTCCAATTACCTTCCCTCCCACCTCCCCATCTTGTTTTCCTCCCTTCCCTATCCAATTTCAAATAACCAAATACAAATATATCTAATATATCAGATAACAAAGTGAGATACTGTAACAATATGAGATAACCAAGGGACAGCAAAAGAGCTGAGAGATAACATAGTACCTTAAGGACAACAATCATTCATTATATGGCTTTTGTTTCTATATCCTAGAGGTCCTTTCAATTAGCATCATACTATATGGTTTTATGTATCTAGGTTTTGCTCTATTATAAATCTGTGCTAGGAGAGCCCAAGGTTTCTACCTATTGTATGACCAATGAGAGAAATCATTGAAGGCTGTGGAATCTTTAAAGTTTGATATGTGAACAAGATTATGGAACCAATTTCCTCTGGATACATAAAGACCCTCGTGACTAGTTTCTTATTGCGACTACATTTGCTTTATTTGTATTTTTGAAAATTAAATATGACCATAATGCCATTAAATATGTGCACATTCTTACTTTTTTTGACATGTACAAAAGTCTGCATGCTATAAATACTCTTTTGAACCTTGCTTTTGTCTCTTACTATGTCATGGAAATAATACCATATCATTTCATAGAGAGCTTTACTTCTAAAAAGAAAAAAAACTGTGGAATTAAAAACCCAAAGTTCTACTGTGAAACATATCCACACAAGCAGAGGATACATTCTACTGAGTGGTTAATTCTAATACTGGGTAGACAGTTAACATTTTTTCCCTTAATTTTATTTTTTTTAATTTTTTATTGTAATTAATAAAAGGGTTACATGATATTTCCCAGATAAAAGGTGCTACTTTTCTATTTGTATATTGTACATCAACTATCTTTTTCTAATTAAACTTTAAAGAATAGAATTTTTTATTTTGTTCACTGTTACTCTCCCAGTGATTAAAAGTGTTCAGCACTCATACAATACTGTAAAAATGCATTAAATACTAGTAAAATAATGAAGGATGTGTTACAGAGTCAAATGAGACTATTACGCCAAAAGTAATGGATATTGTTCATTTTCTTCTCATTGCTCAAGTCATACCTCTAATGTAATAGAAATGACCTTTTTCTCTACCTTCACATCATAAAGACACATCTTTGAAGGTCTCAAGTTTTGCAGCTGGCTAGAGTGCTTCATAATGACCCCAACTCCATGTCCGTTCATTCTCTTCTAAATTCTCATAGCATAGTGTAATATTTTTACAAATTGTGTATTAGGCCCTTAATACACATTTAAAATATTACTCATCTTAGTCTCCCTACTAGATCGTATATTCTTTGATGCCTCAAACAATGTTTAAAATGTCTTTGAAAATTAAACATTAAGCAAAATAGTATATTACTAACAAAATGTCAATGAATATTTTGTTAGATAGGATATTATGTCTATGTTTTTCCTAAATTAGGCAGAGTAAACCATTTATTATACATAAAAATGTCAAAGGTTATTGTACTTATCCTTCCAACAGATTAATGTGTTTGTGTCTGCTAAATAAACAATTTAGGTACTATCCCTGGGAACCAAGGAAATATTCATTCTATGAACAGTCTAAACAACCTCTCTGGCTTCAAGTTTTACATTGAATTCCTTATTTTTAGGGAGAACTCATTAAGGAAGGATTGTCTCATTTCAGTAAAAGAAGCAAGTCATGCTCTGGAAATATAAATGAAGTAAAGTTCACACTGCTAGCTTGTCTGAATTTCAGTTTAGAGACTTAGCATGTTAATTTATACAAATGTATTCCAAATTAATATGTCATACATACAACAGATTTTGAGAGAGTTATGTGATGTGCTTTCACTGGATTTATAATTTGAGTATGTAAGTGCACAAAACACACAATAACTGAAAAGGAATGAGTTGTGGCTTGACCTTTGTGAGACAGGACAGCATTCATAGATTTTGAAAAAAAGCCTTCAAAGCTGTGCTGGGGATAAAGACAGATAAGGCAAAATTATATTGGTTGAGAAGCTGCAGCCTACTGGTCAACTTCAAAAGCAGACAACTGTCTGTTCATGTCCATGACCTGAGGGTAAATAGCTTCAACCTCACAAGGTGATTCAATGACTCCTGAATAAAATGATTATTGAAAGTCTTGTGTACAATTACTCTTTTTTAAAATCTTCTCTATAAAAGGTGAGCAAGGTGTCATAAAGTGCAAGGAGGTTAATGCAAGGGATTTTAGCATTTCAAAATCCCAGGCCATAATATCAAAAGTGAGAGATGATTTAATTTTTTTATACATTAAGTGTTTTATATCTGATAGGAATATTAATTTTTATAGAAAACCTACTCTGATTTTAATACATTTTATTTATCTATATTATTTATGTGACTATGGAAATTCAATAATATACATGTTACTAAAATGTTAATCTTTTATTAGATGTTTGTAATCTAACATACTAATAAGTCAACAATACTAATGGATTTCTTCATAATTAAATATATTTCCTAAGGTTTTTCCTATGAATTTTCTTATGCATAGGTTACGTTCTCTCTTCTGGGAGATGTAGGATATAAAGTCCCTTACTATATTTATCACATAACAAACAGTAAAGGTTTGAACATGGTAATTATTGATTTTTTGGTAACATTAAAGTTTTTTATATATTTTTTATCATAATTAATAAAAGGATTACATGATATTTGCAGGATAGAAGGTGCATTAATTCACATACATTGATACCCTTTCACATGTCTTGGTACCCATTACCCTCCCCCCCACCCTGCCTCCCGTCTTGGTTTTCCCCCCTTCCCTATCAAATTTAAATAACCAAATACAAATAAATTCAATATATCAGATAACAAAGTGAGATACGGTAACAATATGAGATACCCAAGGGACAGCAAAGGAGATGAGAGATAACATAGTATATTAAGGACAACAATCATTCATTATATGGCTTTTGTTTCTATATCCTGGAGGTCCTTTCAATTAGCTTCATACTATATGGCCTTATATATCAAGGTTTTGCTCTATTGCAGATCTCTGCTAGTAGAGCCCAAGGTTTCTACTGATTATGACAAATGAGGGAAACCATTGAGCCTAAGTTCCTTTGAGTCTGGCTTACTTCACTTAATATGATTTTTTCTAAGTCTTTCCATTTCCTAACAAATGGGTCGATGTCATTTTTTTTCTGACAGCAGCATAGAATTCCATTGTGTACAAATACCACAACTTGTTGATCCACTCATCAACCGAGGGACATCTAGGTTGGTTCCATATCTTTGCTATGGTGAATAATGCTGCAATGAACATTGTTGTGGTAGTGGATTTAGTATGCCCTAGTTTCTGAATGGTTGGGTAAATGCCAAGTAGTGGAATTGTTGGGTCATAGGGGAGTTCTATGTTGAGCCTTTTGAGGCACTGCCATACTGCTTTCCATAGTGGTTGAATGAATTTGTACTCCCATCAACAGTGTAGTAGTGATTCCTCCTGGCCACATTAAAATTTTTGATAAACCCAAAAAATCCATGCCCTTCTTCTCTAGCCATGCAATATTGTCATTTGTCATTTAAGGTAAACTTTTACATTTTGCAATCAACATACTTTCCAATGTGGCAACCCCAGCTATATTAAATGCATTGATGATTTAAGACTGGTTTTCAGTTTCCACATGTCCTTTTTAAAGCCAGCTGCAGATGAATTTGGCAGGTTGCCCATAAGTGTGGAGGAAAAAAGCAATCACAGTTTAAAACACTTTTTTTGTAATGACATTCTGTCGGCTGATTCATCTTGTCTGTTATATAGCTAAATAACTCCATATGTTAGATGTGAGTTTATTACTCTATGATATAGGAGAGCTCTTGCTCATGAAAAAAATGATTTGGTTGTTTTACTATCCAAAAGTGAAAACAGGGGAAAATGTCTTCAGAGTCTTGTTTTCAAAATCATTTAGGTAGCTTGATTATATGAAATACCTCATAGAAATGAGTACATGTTCAGAGAGCAGAGGGGCACTTTATATGTTAGCCCTTTGGCGCTAAGGCCTTATAGGAAAATATAACTTTTCTATAAAGCTGTGTTGTTTATATTTCAGTTACAGAGACATTCTTTAAAAGTAGCCACTTGAGATTTCACTAAATGTTCAAACAAAAAAAGTCTTGCTTAATTGTGTATTAAAAATAAATGGAGGGCTGGAAGTTTGGCCTAATGGTAGAGTAAATTTTAAAAAAGTAAGTAAATAAATGGACTTTGATAATAAATTTTACTAACTTATTTTGAATGGTTTAGATTTAAAATAATTATGAAAAAGAATAGAAAAATGACAGTGTATTAAAAATTATGTTGCAGGATGTACTTATTCTACACCATCAAGGTAATAAAGGTTTTGTTTGTTTGTTTGTTTTTTTGCCAGTCCTGGGCCTTGAACTCAAGGCCTTGGTGCTGTCCTTGGGCTTTCTCAAGGCTAGAGCTCTACCACACTTGAGCCTCAGCACCACTTCTGGCTTTTTTCTACGTATGTGGTACTGAGGAATCAAACCCAGGTCTTTGTGCGTGCTAGGCAGACACTCTACCACTAAGGCTAAACTCCCATCTGGGTAATAAAGGTTTTTAAGATGCAATATTGGCTAACACCAAGCAGACCTTAATCTACCGAAATTATAGTATTATTCAGGAAGATATACATTGATGAAATAAATAAATAAGCTAGTCTATGAAGATAATATAACATACCTCACAATTTTTACTTATAATTTAACAATGGATTATTATGCAGCTTTTTTAAATAGAATTAAAATATATGAATGTGTGAAAAGATCAAAAGTAAGGCTAAAATGTGAAGGAAACAAGACGCAAAAAATGAAATTTCTTCCTTCTTTGTGCTAATTGGCATATGATACATGAAAACTGTCTTTTTTCAGATTCTTAAATAGCAAGAATTATAACTGTATTTATATTTGTTATGGAAACATTTTACCTTTCCTGTACAGAGAAAAGCTGAAGCAATATCTATTAATTTATATGTGCATTTAACATTTGATTTATTAATTTAGGGAAAATATTCTCGGCAAGCCTGTTGTAATATAAGAGTTTAGAATATGGATTAAAATCTAATTCCTTATAACTTTGTGTTTTAATTAGGTGGTTTTATTGGAGATTTTAATTTAAACAAACCATAAAATATATGGAGAGTCATAATCATATTACAATGATTACACATTGTGACTTAAATATAGCATGTTCCACGAGGGAGTGATTTAAAAAAAAAACTTATTTAAAATCTATCACTTTAAAAATGTTTGATGTGTATATTACATAGTTGTGAGGATTTGGACATATGATAAAGAGGGCCTACTGAAGGCCCCTCAAGAAGCCTTGGAGCCCCTGGCGAGCTTCAGTGAATTGTGCCTAAGGGAATGTTTTGCTCTTAAATAGAAACTTCAGACATGTCTCTAACAACACAAATTGGCAAATATAATGGAAAGTGATCGTGTTTTCTTCTATAGCTTTATCTTAGAATAGAAAGAATCACTTGCTGAAGATTCTGTTAACACTGTTAAATCTCATTCATGTCCATGGCCTGAAGGTATTATAGCTTCTATCTCACAAGGTGATATAATGACTCGAGACAAAAGTGAGTCTTATTTACAGTCACTCTTGTTATTTTATTTAAAGATATTAGATATTAAATATTGCACTCAAACTGAATTAAACACTGATGGAACAGCAAAATAATATATATGTATGTATATATTAAATGTCCAACAATTACTTTTGCTAATTTTGTTATTGTTATATTTTTATATTTTTATCCATAATATGTGATGTGAAGGTTCCATTTATACCATTTATCTCATTCTATTTCTGCACCTTACTATAGATTTATTTTCACACTCAGAAATTATAGGTTTTCTATCTGCGCTCTTCAGGCCTCTGAATGGAAAGGCATTATAGTGAGCAGCCTTTGGGTTACAGACTGTCTCTTGAACACAAGAGCTGTTTTCAGTGCTGATCAACTGTTCCGTTGAGGGGGAAGAAGGCCTAGTTTGTAGCATTTGCCGAGCTCCATAATGCATATACCCATTATGGCTAACTTTGAGCTGCCAAATTATTTAATACTTATTGGCAAATTTTCTGACTAATTTATAGCCAGTTTGTATTGAACCATGCAGAGCCTATACAAACCAGCCACTGCGTACTGCAGGGCATAATTAACTGATATGTGTGGAGCACATTTGAGATTTCTTCATGATAATTGTGGGGATGTGGTAACAAGTCATAAGGAAAAATAACTTTGGGTAAATTCTCTAAGGAGGGGATTTGGCATCTCAAGGAACTGATATTTCATTACTTGAAAGATTAAGACCACCAAAGGGTTTCAAAAGAAAAGTAGCAAGGTGGAATTGTTAATTAGAAAATACCATATTGACTTACATGACATACTAATTCAAAAATGACATGAGACAGAATAACAATTGAAATACTTTCAAGTCATAGGAAGAAAGAGTAATAACTAATGAACTGCAAAGTTGAAACCTCCACAATTAAAATTTCCACATTGAAGGCTTTGTAAATGAAATATATCCTGGCACTTTCCTACTTCCTTCCCTCTTTTTCTTAGCTATCTGCTACTTCTACTTACAAAAGTTTTGACAGTCCAGAACACCAGTCAGAAGAAAGAGATTGTTTTGGTTCGTTTTTGAGACATGGTTTTAATAATCAGCAAATAAAATGGCTGGGAGGGGAAAAAAAGGTGATTTTTAACAGTAAGGGACAGTGAGAGAAGCTAAGGAAGTCTAAAAAGAATGCTATCTATGGACACTGACAGTGTGAGAGTTAATCCTATAACAAAGCAACCTAAGTTCTAGATCTGACGTTGAATTTTATTCCTTTATTAGCAATATCCGTAGTCTAGTCTATAGAAAATTGGACCAGTATTTCAGTGAGAGGTGCAAATCATTAGAAGTTTTTATCAACATTCAGTGTCATGACTGAACAAAAGAAGCAAAGCGATTAGGAAAATCAGAGGTCAAGAACAGAGTTTGCTGAACAACACAAATTACCTTATTCTACACATTAAGTACTTGAAATTTGGGTTTAGCAAGATCTGCTGGCAAGGAAAGATCTCTTCCTTTGGTTTCGCAGTACTGGGATAGAATGTAGGGTCTTGTGGATTCGAGACAAGCTATTTAACATTAATTTACATCTCAAGTCTAAGATCTGTTCTCAGCATCTGAATTATGTCTGATGATGAAAGAATATTCAAATGATACCTAGTTTAAAAATTTGTCGGTGAAAATGCAGAGCTGAGCTGATTAGAATAACACCAGGGCAGGGAGTTTAGCCTAGTGGTAGAGTGCTCACCTAGTGTGCATGAAGCCCTGGGTTCAATTAGTACATACCTCATACACAGAAAAAGGCAGAAGTAGTGCTGTGGCTCAAGTGGCAGAGCAGTAGCCTTAAGCAAAAATTGTTCAAGGACAGTGCCCAGGTCCTGAGTTCAAGGCCCAAGACTGTCAAAAACAACAGCAACAAAATAGAATAATACCTTCTATGAAAAAAGGGAGATTTTCAGTTTAAAATAATTTATATTTTTATGAAATGCACTCAAGTAGAGAAGTTATCCACAAAAACATCAAAAATAGAAATTACAGAATTACATCACATGATCCCCCATAATTCTGGTGATTGTTTTTTAGTCCACGTAAGTATCATTTATTGGAAGCATATTCATTTCCAATGAGGATTTTTAATAGAAATCAGATTTTTCATAATGTTAGTTTCTAATTATTAGAAATATCTTATATTCATGGCAGCAATGAATATCCAACACTATGGAGTATGTGACATGAAATTTTAAATTCTTTCAAATCTCTGATGCATAGTAAAAGTGTTAGTTGATAATGATAATGATTTAAATATGAATGAGTTCGCAAGCAGTTTTAATATAACACTAAAATTAATATCTACAACAAATGATATTTTCTGATGTAATATAAATGAGAAATTTTAAAAATATAAATCATTTACAGCCTAGAACAATCTGTGTAGCAGGCAATCTGAAAGGGAAACTGAGACTATAATTTTTTAAAAATTTTATTAAAGAATTTATTAACATTGATTTTTACATTATATTTCAAATGACTATAATTTTTATTTAATATTTCTTTTTCAGCCTATAAGATATATTAGTTGAAATGTTTGTACCTAGCTTTTACATATAGGACACAGATTAATATTTTGAATAGTCAAATATTAGATGAGTTTGTATGATTATTGCTATGTAATTGACAATTTGGGGCTATGACAAAGATCTTTAAATTGAAATATTAAACAGTAAACAAAAGCAATATGTGTTAAAGAGTAGCTAAGTGCAATTTAGTTTAAGTTAGAGAACTTTTGTCCCAAAATATGAAATTCTAAGAAAGTCATAATGAAAATTAATTAATTTCAAAAATCCAATGAAGTCATTGATGATCTGAAGTTCAGTAGAAAATTTTGAAACAAAAATCAAAATACTGTAATCAGTCTCCTAGCACAATTCTTAGGGTTGATTGTTTTTGACATTTAAAACATGGAGGAGAAGCAGATTTCCAGAAAAGCAACTCCTGGTCTTACAGAATTCAAAGATCTTCACACCAGTGTCTGATTTGTGGATTTTGTTCTTACTGTGTTGCACTAAGCTACAAGAGGAAATTCATTACAGGCTTAAAAAAATACTCTTCATACAAGTCTTTCATAATCTTAGAAATACTTGTTTTAATTTCTTTGTTAGAATTTTCTAAGAGTTTGTGCTTTGCTTTCAATAATTAAAACAATAAAAACTAAGTAGGTATACCAGGGAAAATGTCAAGTTAGTTATTCATTGATTTAGTGTGATTAAAATTAACATCCCATCCTGGGGTATGGGGATGTTTCCTGTAATCTCAGCAGCGAGGAAGCTAAGGAAAGAGATCATGAGCTCTTGGTCAGCATGGATTACATATAATTGGATGTCAATCTCACCAATGTATCAAGACTTTCCTTTCTTTTCTTTTTTATTTTAAATATTGCTTCCAATCCAAAATAGAATCAAGAGCAGGCTCTTACTCTCTGCGTTGATTTTTCTTCAGCAGAGAAATCACATCACTGAGGATAAGGAAAACTGGGAATTTCAATGCACTGCCTCCATATTCTACAGTGGAGGAGAGGATCCTGTGCCTTGGAAAGATAACTCTCACCTCGCTGCAGCTCCTGACTATGTAGCTTGTAATGGGTAGTAAAGAAACTGTCTATGACATTTAAATTGCTTGAATACGGATTGCTTGGGCTTCCTCAAGTGATTGGGTGAGGAAAAATAATTGAGTCTGGAGGTTCTGGCTAACAGGACAACATTCACTGTGTATTTAATCTCAGTGCCCCAGTGAGAGTGTCAGAGTGCCCTTTATTTCATCTCTCCTTTCCCAATCTTTATGCAATAGAAATAATGCAGTAGTCATTATTCAACATTGCATGATCTGAAAGCAAATACATTCTAAATTCAAGCAGAACTTGTGATAATCAAGCAATCATAATCAAGTAATGCCATAAAATTTTCGTGATTTGACATATTTAATCTTCAGCTAATAACAGGTACAGGTGTAAATCCAGGGTAAGAAATTATTATAAAATGGCACTTGCTGATGGACCCACATTCTGTTCCTAAAATGGATTATTTCTAATAACATGTAAATATATTTTTTCCTTCTATAATCACTTTAATTCCCAAATGTTGTTTCTCCAATAGAGCATCTTTTCTAAATCAATGAAGCAGAGACTTTGTATTCACTGTTCAGAGGAATGGGAAGTTTTATTGACTAGCAATTTCTTAATACAATACTATTAATTTCTGCCAAGTAAAAATAAAGAAAATTAAGAAGTCAAACAAAGCAAAAACAAATAGTGGGGTTGGAGGCATGGCTCAGTTGGTAGAAACTAGGCAGTGAATGAAAGTGTCAGGTACTGAGTTCAAGTCTTTGTCTCAGATAAAAAAAAACATAAGACATAAAAACTAGTAAAAAAACCCCTCTAGACATAAAATATAGCTGATAGAATTTTTTCAAACAATAAACATTTATCTTACCATATATCCTATCCTAAAACAGAGATTGTTATATCCATCAGCAGTGTAAATTTGTCATGCTTTACACATGTGTTTTCTAAGAACCCATATACATTTAACTAATTATGTTTACTATAGTATGGAACTTAAATTACAGACATAAGTTCTATGTAAAATTTTATTTTGCTTATTTTATTTTTATGCCTGTCCAGGGTCTTGAACTCAGGGCCTAAGTATAATCCTTGGGCTTTCTCAAGGCTAGAACTCTGCCACTTGAGTCACAGCACCACTTCTGGCTTTTTCTATGTATGTAGTACAGAGGAATGGAACCTTGGCAAGCACTCTACCACTAGGCCAAACATCAGCCCCCTATGTAAAATATTTTTACATTCCTAATTTCAATCATATTTTGTGTCCTATATTCAATATTCATTAACCAATAAGAGGTCAACAGAATATACAAAGGGGTTTCTATGTATCTATTGCAAAGGCAATTATAACAGTTCTACTGATCAGTAACTAGTCCAGTGAAATTAAAAAAGTTAATGTTGGTTGAACCACCACTTTCTTTCCCATTATTATCCTCTACTTTTAGAATGCTTGGATTTTAAATAGATACTTTGAGCTTATCTAACAATTCCCTCAATAGTTCATGTCTTGTCATTTCTTTTTAAAAAAGTGTAATTATTATTAAGATGATGAACAGAGAAGTTGCAGTCTCATAAGTCAGGCATTGAATACATTTCTTTCTGGACATTATCCCCTTTTTTGCACTCCCAGTTTTTCAAATTCATTCCCATTCACAACTTATATATTTGATTTTCAACATAAGGTCTAGTGAGTAGGTATATGTCTAGTAATTACTGTGCTGTATTTATGAAGTAGCCACTGTGGCTGGCTGAAATACTCAACTATTTAATTGACAAAATGCCATGCTACTTTTGACTTTAGGAATGTTTGATATGATTTAAAAATAAGATTAGAAATAATGATATAAGAAATATAAGATATTAATTAGAAAAGAAAATAACAGATTCTTCTTGTGATATTTTCCCCATTCATTGTCCATTTAACTTATTATATTTTTAAATGCTTGCTTCAAAAAATCACATATAAGTGATACGTAACTTGTATAATTATAGAAGAAACATGTGAGACTCCACAGTTTAAGAATGAGGAATGATGGGGGCCGGGAGTTTGGCCTAGTGGTAGAGTGCTTGCCTAGCGTGCACGAAGACCAGGGTTCGATTCCTCGGTACCAGATACGTAGCAAAAAGCCAGAAGTGGTGCTATGACCCAAGTGGTAGAGCTCTAGCCTTGAGAAAATCCAGGGACAGTGCTCAGGCCCTGAGCCCAAGCCCAGGACTGACAAAAAAAAGAATGAGGAATGATGTTTAAGCTGTCTATTCATCCTCCAGACTCATTTCTCAGGTAACTTCTCTCCTCAATGTTTTGTTCTGATTTGTTTATATTCTAAATCATTTTTACCACATACAAAGCCATTCATCAAATCCTCTTAACTGATTGTGCTTGTGCTAAGGCTTATTTAGAAAAAAAAAAAAGAACCTATGTGCTATCTGTATTTCTGTGGCATTTTCCTCACTTGTAACTTTATTTCCTGGAGTCTTTCTGACTGCGGAGCAGAAGTTAATTACTTCCAGGTACTCAGGCTACCGACTCCATTTAAGTGTATAAATCTGGGGAGGATTTTTCACTCACCTCCTCTTCTGCTAAAGAAATTTTAAGTTACTTTCATTGTTCCTTGATGAAATCAGTACTTATAAGGACCAATGTAAAAAACTGGCAGCGGTATATTTTTCCAAAGATGATGACGTTTCAAAAGAGATTTCTGGTGACAGACTCTGAGGCGAGGATGGTGCATGGAGGGTAGTGGGCGGTGGGAGGTGGGGTGGGGTGGACAAGTGGGGGCTTGGTCTCTGCTGGTGTTGATCCTCCCCCAGGAGCAGCGCAAAGGGGTGCTGAGGGGAATGACAGCGCAGGAGAAGAGCTAGGAAGCACAGGCAATGCCATCAGGGAGGTGGAGTAGGTAAACTGAGTCACAAGGAAATCAGAGTGAAGGGAGGAAAAGTGAACTGTATTTCAGACTTATACGTGGGAAGCAGAGTCGTCAGCCAGATGGGAGACAATGGAGATGCCCCCTCACACTGTCTGAAGTCTCCAGGCAGAACTGGAGATGGAGGGGGGGATTGGGAGGGGAAGTAGGGGGCTCAGAAAAAAGTAATACAATAGCAAAAGACATTTCTAAGGATTCTACAGAAGATGATTATTTTCATCTTCATCACAATCGTCCTTTTTTCATATTAACATCCACACATGGGCTTGCATAGCATTATTGCATTTCTTTAATTCATGCCTGAGGACTACTTTTAGCATTTTCATCCTGCTCATCTCTGAGCATCGTTCCTCAACTTATCCTGATGTTTTCTTATTAATATTCTTCACCTTCAGACATTACTCATCCAAGTACAGGATACTGATAAAATTGTTCATAACAACTTGCGAGTTTCAACCTTACAGGGACAAAAGCACCTCCTCAAATGCAGAGATTTTAGTGATGGTTTTGGGTTTGTTTCAGAGAACAGAGAGGAAAAAGCAACAGCCCAAACTAGACACTAGGAAACTGTTACTACTCTCAGAGCTGATGGATGAAGAGTTTTTCTACCCAGTGACAGCTGACACCTTGAAGAAGGGCCAAGGGGTAGTATTTTAATTACTTGGCAGCCACAGTGCCATGGGGCAGCAGAAGAGAAAGTGCAGAGCTAGCACAAACTCCCTTTACTTTCTGATCCCCCGACAGTGTTACCCAGTGGCCAAATCAAATAGGAGCAATGGCAAAAGAACACATTTGGTGAAACTGGCTGGAATCAACATTTCTAGGAGGAGAGCAAGTGGAAGAAAATGGAAATAGTTGATGGCAGGGAGAACAAGAGAGACATGATATTATTTTTTAATACTGTTATTCTAAAATTATTATTCTACAAATATTCCTCTGTGTATTTAATATAAATAAAAGCGCCAAAACTTCCTTCAACTCTAGGAAGTTGCAACCCTTTTATTGGAAGCTGAAGAAATGAAGAATAAGAAATATACATATATATATTAATGCCTAAGTTTTCATAATCATTTGAGATTCTGAAAATACTTCTCTCCTGGGCAATGTTTACTTGATTAAATCTAGGAAAATTTTAGGACAGACAATGTTAATGACAACAGTAACTTAGAATTTTCGCAGATATGTTAACTATAACCCAACTACAGAAATTTGGTTTCTGAGGTCATTTTGTTAATTCTAAATTCAGGGTCATGTGGTAGTTTTCGCTGACACCGGACATATACTTTGAAGCATAAAGTTGTTTTTCTAACTGTTGGGATACTTGATTTAGTGTTATATAGAATAATGGAGTTTATTTTTTTCTGAGTTACTTTTGATTTCTACCTCAGGGAAGTTCTATTTTCTCACTTCAATATCTTCAATACTACCTTACCTATCAGTTGAGCCCATACATATTTCAGGTATGTGATGACAGTCACCTGTGATTCATTCATTTGCATGGCAGCAGAGTGAATATTGGACATTTAATGTATTATTGCTGCCAAGGAGAAAATATGGCCTATTAATCAAATTACAGACCTTCCCTAATCCTTTTTCTTCATTTGCTACTTTTTACTTTGTTTTAGTTTTCCTTAGTTCTTGTTTCTACACACTACTTAAGAACTTACATTTTAACTTTAAAAAAAGCAGACTTGGAATATAATGTTTACATGCTTATAGAATATTTTATTCATTGACTGCATTAAATTCATAACAGATTAAAATATAAAACAGTTTTAAAATGATAGGAGAAGATACATTTTATTGCTGCTTACAATTGGCTTTCCTATATCCTCACTTTTTGCCCCATGGCATTTTAGTGATTTTTGACATACTTTCTTTACTGTTCTTTTAAGTGTCTCTGAATTTGACTAATAAAGGACAGGGAGACTACATCATCTAGTTTTACGTGTGCTTCTAGAGGACCTAAGCATATTTATTGTGAAAATTATGTATTTCTTTCTATATTTATTAAAGATATTCATATCCTTAATAAAAATGATAATAAGAAGGGAGAGTTGAGAAGGAAATACAGGGAGACTATGATGAAAACATTTCATGCATACTTATGAATTGATAATAGTGGACCACATTAAAATTATTTGAAATGAAATAAGCAGTAATAGAGGAGAGAAATCTGATCAAAAATATTATATATATGTATGTATTGATATATCACAAGGAAACATGTGAGCAATTAATATAGGCTGATATACTGAAAAAAATACCATAATAATAACTGTAACAACTTTGCCTGGGTATCTTCTTATAACTCCTTTACACTTCTTATTAGTCAATCAGGATGAGCTGATGAATATCTCACTGTCTTCTACTCATAGATGAGAAAGTGTATGTTTTAGGAATTTCTTCCACTTGCACTTGAAATCCCGAGATAGTCTTATGCTGACCGGCTATTACTCACTGTCCTAGGCTTTAGTTCACAGTTTTGGTTGCAGTAGCAACTGGCTCCATTGAGTGAAGATTCTATCACTATGTGGGTAACTGACTAGAGATCTGTTCACATTCCAACTGTCACTCCTAAGCAAGGTGGTGGCATGCCCGTTCTCCAGCTCTTCAGATTGATAGGAAAGTTAGTGCGCAGTGTCCAGCCAGTGTCTCTGCCTTTATGAGTTCAACTTTCTAGATTTCACACATAAACAAGATCAGGCAGAAATTCTGCCTTATTTACTTAAGATACGATTCTCTGAATGCATTCGTAGTGTCATAAATGACAGATTTTCCGTCCTTTTTCTTTCTTCTTTTTTCTTTTTTTGCCAGTCCTGGACTTGAGCTCAGAGCCTGAGCACTGTCCTTGGAACTTTCTCAAGGCTAGAGCTCTTCCACTTTCACTTCAGCACCACTTCCAGCTTTTTTCTATGTATGTGGTACCAAGGGAATGCAACCCAGGTCTTCGTGCATGATAGGCAAGCACTCTACCACTAGGCCACACTTCCAGCCCCAGAATTTCCTTCTTTTTAAAGATAGAATTGTATGCCAATATTTATATATATGTAGCATTTTCATTATCTTCTATTCTGGGCTGGTCTATTTTTGTGCCAATACCATGCTATTTTATAATTATGGCTCTACAGTAGTTTGAAGTCTGGTATTGTAATACCACCAACATTGCTCTTTTTGCCTAGAATTGTTTTGGCTATTCTAGGCCTTTTCTTGTTCCATGTGAACCTTTGGATTATATCTTCTATTTCAGTAAAGAATATAAGGAGATGTTTTCGAAATTCTCATACACTCTAAAAATGTACCGTTTTTATATTGTAGCAATCAAAAGCCAATTATTTTAGCAGGAAACATATAAGACTTCTTGAATATGGTATGTTATATGGCCACTGAAATTATTGAGAACAAGATAAGATATGGAATCTGTGCTTGTTTTCTGTGCAATACTCATTCATAATAACCGGGTTACTATTTTTTCCCTTGAATCTGTTTTGTGGCTGCCTGTAATAAGTACCCTAGGCTCATAGCAAGCAAACTGTAAATCAGCTGAAAATACAGAACTGACCTTTGCTGGAATCACTAATGTCTAGATTTTAAATAGACTTTAGGGACAATAAAATGTGATATTTTTCTTGTAAAATGTACTCATTATAGGTGTAGTGTAGTCTTCCCTTGTGTGGAGCTTCTTTACACAAATTCAATCATTAAGGTGTGTTAAAGGGCAGCCAAAATTACCCTAGCAACAGATATGTGTGGAAATGTTTTCCTGATTGTGAAATGTCAGTAGCATGTCAGTCTGTAGAAAAAAATTTTTTTAAATTGTGTAGTGGAGGAGAATCTTTCTGTTATAGACCTGAGTAATTTAAGTTGTTTTATTGTGCTATCCAAAAATATTAATAAAATATGATTTATGGATACAGCACCAATGTTTTCTCTAGTGACAGGCTATGAAGAAACTCATGGGTTTCCTTTCCTTTGAGGAATCCATGTCATGAACATGATATACTGACCAGCACTAGAATAAGATATTACAGTACAATTATTATTGTTCAGTTAGAAAATGATTGATGGTTCCAGAACTTGGGTATTTGGGTTCCAGAGGAAAGATTATACTTTATCATTGTCCATTCCTGTTTTTTAAAAGACAGGTAGTTATTGTGCAAACACCACACCTGAGGTTTTGCAGCAATTCTGAGAATATGCCCTTTATGTATGTAGATATACATAATTTATCTATAGACCCACCTGTACCTGGGTTTGAAATGAATTTCAACACTCATGCCCAAACTACGCTTCATCTACTCCCAGCCTGTTGTAGGTAGAAAACACCAAAGATACTAAAGCAAATCTATATCTAAAAGATGGAGTTTCTCTAATGGGCAGCTTTTGAATTCTTTGTAAACTTTATATAAGTGTACTTTTAAATGCATTTTCCCTTCATTTCTCCCTCTCTTTCTTCCCTCTTTTCTCTTATAGAGTCATACCTACTGTGCATTCTGATTATGATTATACATTCTTAAGACTCCTCTCATTCCTCTTAATCTTATATTTAGTATCTGTTTCCTAGATTACTTGGAACAAGTTAAACCATATCTGCTTAGAATATATTATCTCTCTTGTTTTGGGGGTAGGTTTGATCCCTTATCATAAAAAAGTTTATCAATCTGCCCTGAGTCCTAGCATCGAAGATGATTGTAGTTTTAGGAAAAGGACTGGAGACTTTCAGGTGCCTTTCTTATGAAATGTGACATTATAAATATAATGGTGTATTCTTATTCTTGCAGAAGCCCAATGTATCTCCTTTTGTCTTGATCGCATCCTGTTGTGCTTGATTTTACATTGTTTTGCTCATTATGAGCTCTGGAGCAATAGTACACACACGTGTGTGTGTGTGTGTGTGTGTGTGTGTGTGTGTGTGTAAAACTTCAGTATTCACTTGTTTGTACTATCTAGTTTTGAGAAAGGAAACACAAGATAGTCACATAGGGTATAATTGCCTTCCAATGCCTAGAACTTATCCCTGTTGTTAAGTGAATCCTCAGTGCTCTTTGCAATTTCAGTATCCCTAAATGTTTACTTTAAAAAGATAAAATGGTAGCCAGTTTAATGAGCCAGGAATGGCAATGATTAATAAAATTATTTTCTAGCCATTTTAGCAAGCTAAAAATACTGAATCAATAAATAATTTAAAACATTATTTTCTATATTCAGTAAGGGTGTTTCTGTAATTAAAATATTCAGTTATTTAAATGAAGGTCTTTGATACATTGCTGGTAAGTTCTTATGTGGGATAATTAGAATCTTTTTCTTTAATTGTAATTAGTAAAAGGGTTACATGATATTTGCCAGATAGAAGGTGCATTAATTCACATACATTGATACCCTTTCACATGTCTTGGTACTCGTTTCCCTAACTCCCCACCCCCCACACGTCTTGGTTTTCCCCCCTTCCCTATCAAATTTCAAATATCCAAATGCAAATAAGTTCAATATATCAGATAACAAAGTGAGATACTATACCAATATGAGATAACCAAGGGACAGCAAAGGAGATGAGAGACAACATAGTACATTAAGGACAACAATCATTCATTATATGGCTTTTGTTTCACTATCCTGGAGGTCCTTTCAATTACCTTCACATTATATGTCCTTATGTATGAAGATTTTGCTCTATTGCAAATCTCTGCTAGTAGAGCCCAAGGTTTCTACTGCTTATGACGAATGAGGGAAACCATTGAGCCTAAGTTCATTTGAGTCTGGCTTACTTCACTTAATATGATTTTTTCTAAGTCTTTCCATTTCCTAACAAATGGGGCGATGTCATTCTTTCTGACAGCAGCATAGAATTCCATTGTGTACAAATACCACAAGTTGTTGATCCACTCATCAACTGAGGGACATCTAGGTTGGTTCCATATCTTTGCTATGGTGAATAGTGCTGCAATGAACATTGTTGTGCTAGTGGGTTTAGTATGTCCTTGTTTCTGGGTGGTTGGGTAAATGCCAAGTAGTGGAATTGCTGGGTCATAGGGGAGTTCTATGTTTAGCCTTTTGAGGCACTGCCACACTGCTTTCCATAGTGGTTGAACGAGTTTGCACTCCCACCAACAGTGTAGTAGTGATCCCTCCTGACCACATCCCCTCCAGCATCTGTTGTCATTCGTTTTCCTGATCTTGGCCATTCTAGCTGGAGTGAGGTGGAATCTTAGAGTTGTTTTGATTTGCATTTCTTTTATGACCAGAGATGTTGAGCATTTCTTCATGTGTCTATAGCCCATTTTTGTTTCTGCTTCAGAGAAGACTCTCTTTAGGTCTTTGGCCCATTTTTTAATGGGATGGTTGTTACTTTGGAGGTTAGTTTTGGAGTGATTCAATTTTTTGAGTTGTTGATATATTTTAGATATGAGGCCTTTGTCCGTTGTTTGGTTGGTGAAGATCTTCTCCCACTCTGTAGGCTTCCTGATTAGTTTACTAGCTATGTCCTTTGCCATACAAAAGCTCTGCAGTTTAATGCAGTCCCACTTATCCAGCCTTTCTCTGATTTGTTGTGATTCTTGGTCTTTATTAAGAAAGTTTCGACTTGTGCCAAGGAGGCCTAGTGTATCTCCTATTCCTTCCTGTAGAGTTTTCAGTGTGTCAGCTTTTACCTCCAGGTCTTTGATCCATTTGGAGTTAATTCTAGTGCAAGGTGACAAAGAAGGATCCAGCTTTAGTTTTCTGCAGGTGCTTAACCAGTTCTGCCAGCACAACTTGTAAGCTTTTAGAACCCCAAACAGACCTGACCAGAAAAGAACATCTCACCGCCACATCGTAATCCGAACTGGATCAGTAGAAACCAAAAAAAGGATCCTAAAGGCAGCCAGGGAAAAGGGTTCAGTAACCTATAAAGGAAAACCAATCAGAATAACCCCAGATTACTCAGCAGAGACCATGCAAGCAAGAAGTGACTGGAAGCATATATGTCATGCCCTTAAGTCAAATAACTACCAACCAAGAATCCTGTACCCAGCCAAGCTCTCATTCATAACTGAGGGAACAATAAAAACATTCCATTCCAGGGAAAAGCTGCAACAATATGTCGCAACAAAACCAACACTACAGAGAATTCTGAAAGATGTTCTATACATAGAAAACCAAAATAAATGCAATATAGGGAAAGAAATGGCACCTAAACAGCATACCACCTAAGGACCACAAGAACTGTCAAGACACAGGCCCAAATAAAAGCTTTTAAAAATGGTAGGACCTAATAAATATCTCTCAATCCTAACTCTCAATATCAATGGACTCAACTCTCCAATTAAACAGCATAGGCTGTCTAGTTGGATCAAAAAGCAAGAGCCATCGTTCTGCTGTCTTCAAGAGACACATCTTACCCAAAAAGACAAGCATCTTTTGAAAGTGAGAGGTTGGAATAAACTCTATCAAGCTAACGGCCCCCATAAACAGGCTGGAGTTGCCATCCTCATATCAGATAAAATAGACTTCAAACCAAAATTAGTAAGAAAAGACAAAGAAGGTTACTACATACTACTAAAGGGATCTTTCCTCCAGGAAGACATAACGATCCTAAATATTTACACACCCAATCCTGGAGCTCCAAACTTCATCAAACAAACTTTACTTACACTGAAACCATACATAGATCGAAATACAGTGATTGTCGGTGACTTTAACACACCACTTTCACCTATGGACAGATCAACAAGGCAAAAACTCAACAGAGAAACCTTAGAACTGAACAACTATATAGACCAACTAGATCTAACAGACATCTGCAGAATATTCCACCCAGCAACGACACAATATACATTTTTCTCAGCAGCACATGGAACATTTTCCAAAATAGATCACATGTTAGGCCATAAAACAAACCTGGACAGATTCAGAAACACAGAAATTATTCCATGCACACTCTCAGACCACAAAGGCATCAAACTGGAACTGAACACACATCTCCACCAACGAAAACCCTGTAACTCATGGAGACTGAACAACACATTGTTGAATCACCAATGGGTCATCGAAGAGATCAGAACAGAAATCCAACAGTTTATGAAATTTAACAGTAAGGAGCACACAAACTACCAACTCCTTTGGGACACAGCAAAGGCAGTACTCAGAGGAAAATTTATAGCGCTGAGTGCCTACAACAACAAGTTGGAAAAATTGCAAACCAACAAGTTAATGTCTCACCTTAAGCTCCTGGAAAAAGAGCAACAAACCAACCCTAATCCCAGTAGAAGAAAGCAAATTATTAAAATCAAAGCAGAATTAAATGATTTGGAATCCAAAAAAACTATAGAAAGAATCAACAAAACAAGGAGTTGGTTCTTTGAAAGAATTAACAAAATTGACAAGCCCTTAGCAAATCTTACCAAAAAAAGAAGAGAGCATATCGAAATAAACAAAATTGCAGATGAAAATGGTAATATCACGACAGAAATTACCAAGATCCAGAATATCATGAGGGAATACTTCTCAAACCTTTATGCCAACAAATTTGAGAATCTAGATGAAATGGATGAATTCCTAGCCAATATTAACATATCCACACTGAACCAAGAAGAACTAAGCCAACTCAACAGGCCTATTTCAAGCTCTGAAATAGAAATGGCAATTAGAGAACTTCCACCTAAGAAAAGCCCAGGGCCAGATGGATTCACAGCTGAATTCTATAAGGTCTTCAAAGCAGAGCTCACACCAATACTCCTCAAGCTCTTCAACGAAATTGAAAATGTAGGTTCCTTACCAAACTCATTCTATGAAGCCAGTATAACCCTGATCCCCAAACCAGATAGAATCTTAAAGTGGTCAAAACTTATATGTGGGGCAGGAGTTTAGCCTAGTGGTGGAGTGCTTGCCTGGCAAGGACTAAGATCTGGATTCAATTTCTCTGTACCACATATATAGAAAAAAGCCAGAAGAGGTACTGTGGCTCAAGTGTAGTGTTCTAGCCTTGAGAAAGACCAAGAGCAGTGCTCAGCCTCTGAGTTCAAGCCCCAGGACTGGCAAAATGAAAACTTATATGCCATGTGGACTTTGTATTTATATGGCTGGGAATTAATACTAAGGAAATGATACTTTCTGTAGTATAAAACCTGTTTTGTGGTACTGTAATTAGTTTTTATAGACAGATGCTAGCAAACATGTGAAGTAAAAAGAGCTTTGAGGCCAGGAGTTTGGCCTAGTAGTAAAGTGCTTGCCTAACATGCATGAAGACCTGGGTTCGATTCCTCGGTACCACATACATAGAAAAAAGCTGGAAGTGGGGCTATGGCTCAAGTGGTAGAGCTCTAGCCTTGAGAAAAAAGTCCAAAGGCAGTTCTCAGGCGAGTTCAAGCCTCAGAGCTGACAAAAAAAAAACGTTGATTTACTATTTATAGGAATGTAGGAAAATAAATTTATGAAAATAAATTGTGTAAACAGCACAAAGATTCTGCAAATTACCAAACATGTGTCCACCATGGTGGTCCAACTATTCCACTAGCAATATCAGGAAAGAAAAGGCAATTAGAATATGAACAAGATACCTATCTGTTCATATTTATTCCAGAAATATTCACAGTAAATATGATATTAACTTCAGCTTGATTTTTGTATCAGTTAATGAATGCATAAAATGGTATGTATACAATGAAATATTATTTATATTTAAGGAAAATGATATCTTATCACTTGAAGCTCTTCCAAAGGAAATGATGGACATTATGTTACATGAATAAATCAGGCCAATAAGGCAAATATTCTGTATCGCACATGCCAGAAAAGAGAGATTATCTGAGTGTGTAATATTAATTGTTAGAAATTGGTAAAAGGGCTGGAAATGGAGAATAAATTGGATCACTAAATATTGTATTTCTGTGTGACATATCACACTGAATCTCATTGAAATATAAAATCAATATATGTTATCTAAAAAGAAAAGAAAAGAGAAAAAGCATTTTGGATGATTATTTTTATAATAATTTTTATGGAATGTATGATAACATGCAGTTCTGATGTGAAAATGATGCTTATGGACAATTTGTAGTAGGATGTTGAAACTTTAAAATTAAAAAGTGAGATGTAAACAGAAATTATAGCAGTGTGAGTTATAAATGCTTAAAAATACTTGCCAAAATAGAAATAAAAAGAACAGATACCTATGGTAACAATAATTGTTTCTTGGTTTGTTATGCATGATTTAACATTTTATTTTGCACATAATACATTTTGTATATATTTCATATTTATTGATATTTTATATTTTATTATTACTTTTAGCATATGTAATAGTTTCCAATGTAATATGAAGGCATTTTTTATAAAAATGAAATAACTTAAAACATAAAAAAGTTCTTTCAAATTGAGTTATATCCTATATAAGAAATTGATCTGGCAACTAAGATAGAAGAGAGGTAATATTAAGCTGATTAGATTTGTTTTTTACAGCTCCTTAAGTCTCAAAAGACATTTATCTTTTTTGTTATCTGGGTATATCACAAAGGAATATTTATGGAATTAGGCTCTTCACTTAAAGACTACAAGGCAAATCTCCTAAAACAATATTATCTTTTCAGCAATGAATTGCTTTGCACACATTTAACATTTGAGGTTCAGGGATCACTAGTGAAGCATATGAATGATTTTATGTGCCTTTTCTCATCTGAAATGCCATCCATCACTTTCATAGATCTAGGACCTCTAGCAGCATGGTCAGAGTGTATTTTATCCTTTCACTGTTTTTCCAGTTAACTTTATTAGTGTTGATCATACTTGACTTTACTAAGTTTCCTTTGCTCCTTTAACCTTGGCTTAATTGACCTAAAATAGATAGTAGTAAGATGACATTTTTGTTGCCTGTATTTGTAGATAATAAAGAATGTTTCTAAGGAAAATGTAGGGCAACAGAAGGTTGTTAAATGAATCTACTCCCAAAAGAAATAGGGTGATAGGAGAAATACAATTCACATAATTGATTTCTTCTATACAAAGTGAGGCTCAAGGAAACTTGTTTTAGGATGTCGTTATGTTTGGCACAAAAATAAGTAGAAGGGAAAGTAAGTAGAGTTCCTGGAAACATCGATGAGGGTTGATAAAAATGATGGAATGAGGTCATAGATGGGGCATTAAGCATATATTATACAAATAAGAGCCTGTAGATTAATAAAAGTCTAAGAAAACTTCTGAAAACCATGATGTAAGACATTTAGGGATAAGTACATTTCTAATTTTAATTAGGTGGCTGAATATTTTCAGGAACAAAATAATTAGACAACAAATTTGACCAAAAGCTTGCAGGTTCTGATAACATCCTTAAGAGAAACCTGGGGAAAGAATATTGTTAGAGACATGATGAAGCATTTATTCACAGGTTTTTGTTTTGGAAGGAAGGGATGATTTCATTTCTTCTTTGATGTACATTGACATTTAATGAATTTACAAAATGCAATGAATTATGTCACTTATTTAAGTATATATTCGAACACCAAGTGCATGAGAAATATTTTATTAAGTGTTGAAATCAAAGAAATGAAAGGTAATATTTGATTATATATTCTAAGGATTTGCTTACACAAAACAAAAAAGAAGCATAGATAATTATGATATAAAGCAAATGCATGCTACACAGTGGGCAGTTATTTAAAATCATAGGCTTCAACTTTAGAGTAACTGCAAATCAGTAATAGGTCAATTTGTGTACATGAGCATAAACAAGCAATTACTTTTGCTCATGTGTCTTTTATTTCTTTATCTCAAAAATCTGGCTAATAGACCAGCTAAAATGTACAGATGATATATTTGTAATTTTATTGCAAATTCTAAAGATCTGTGAAAATGTAACTTTATCATTGCTGCATGAATTTTCTAAAGTTTTAAATAGAAAGAGAGAAAGGGGAAAGGAGTGGAGGGAGAGAGAGTGACAGAAAATGCTTTGGGGTAGAATGTTGATTGGTACTTCACAGAAGAGTTGCAATTTGTCCAAGCTTTCAAGGATGGTATAGCTATTAATAGAGCTAAGGAAATATGAGTAAAAGTAAAGGAAACAAATTAGCAATGATATAGGCAAAATGATACAAATTCTATAGATACATAAAAATATAAGATTTTCTAGATAGCAGGGAGTTAAAAAGGCTTTAACTTACATGTTTTTAACTGCACATTAAATATGAGTCACTGTAATTATGCTAGAGTAGAATCTAAAACTTAGCTTATATCTTCTAAAAGTCTTACACATTATAACATGAATATATATATATATTATTTCTAACCATTTCCATTTTAATCTGTGGTTCATTCTTTTCTTGTTTTGTCAGGCATGGGGCTTGAACTCTGGGCCTGTGCATTAGCTCAAGCTAATGCTCTACGAATTGAGCCAGAGCATCACTCTCTGTTGTAGTCCAAGGTTAAAGGTCTTGTCTTTGGAGGCTCTTCAACACAAAAGGAATGTTTTCTTTTTGTCTGAAGCTTTAAGTTTTTTTTCCCTTTGTAGTGCTACCTAAAATATTTAGCCTTCTAAAAACTAAAAAGAGGGCTGGGAGTTTGGCCTAGTGGTAGAGTGCTTGCCTAGCATGCATGAAGACCCGGGTTCGATTCCTTGGTACCACATACATAGAAAAAAGCTGGAAATGGTGCTGAGGCTCAAGTGGTAGAGCTCTAGCCTTGAGCATTTACCCAACCACCCAGAAACAAGGACATACTAAACCCACTAGCACAACCATGTTCATTGCAGCACTATTCACCATAGCAAAGATATGGAACCAACCTAGATGTCCCTCAGTTGATGAGTGGATCAACAACTTGTGGTATTTGTACACAATGAAATTCTATGCTGCTGTCAGAAAGAATGACATCGCCCCATTTGTTAGGAAATGGAAAGACTTAGAAAAAATCATATTAAGTGAAGTAAGCCAGACTCAAAGGAACTTAGGCTCAATGGTTTCCCTCATTCGTCATAATCAGTAGAAACCTTGGGCTCTACTATCAGAGATTTGCAATAGAGCAAAATCTTCATACATAAGGACATATAATGTGAAGGTAATTGAAAGGACCTCCAGGATAGTGAAACAAAAGCCATATAATGAATGATTGTTGTCCTTAATGTACTATGTTGTCTCTCATCTCCTTTGCTGTCCCTTGGTTATCTCATATTGGTATAGTATCTCACTTTGTTATCTGATTTATTGAATTTATTTGTATTTGGATATTTGAAATTTGATAGGGAAGGGGGGAAAACCAAGACGGGTGGGGGGTGTGGGGGGGGAGGGATACGGGTACCAAGACATGTGAAAGGGTATCAATGTATGTGAATTAATGCACCTTCTATCTGGCAAATATCATGTAACCCTTTTACTAATTACAATAAAAAAAACTAAAAAGAAAGAAAGAAAGAAAGAGAAAAGTCTAATAATTTACTTGTTTATTTTTGCCAGATCTGGAGCTTCTTTTGCTCAAGTCTAACATTCTATCATATGAGCCACAATGCCACTTACAGCTTTTTCTGTTTATGTGGTACTCAGGATTTGAATCTGGGGCTTCACTAAACTACCAAACCACATTCCCAGACCTCATCTAGTCTTTTATTTTTCCTTCTGCTGGTCTTGACATTCCTACTCTCCCTTTTACATCTCATTGTCAATATAAACCTTACACAAGTAGAGATTATGTTTTTTTACTCAGTATTTTTGCTTCACATTTTACCTAGTACACCAATATGCTCAATAAATAAATGTTGAATATATAATAAATACATGCTATAAGGAGACATCGTGTACTTTTTTGTGCAGTCCTTATTCATACTATGGAAGTACTGAGCCACAGAGCTACATTCCTTATATAACTGGAATATATAATAATGCTACAACCTTACATAATAAACTAGAAAAAATACAAGTGAGAACATAAGTCAGTAGTTAGTTAACACATTTACTAATGAGGATAAAATCTATTTAGTGTTCTAAAGGAGTAAGAAGATACATTTCATGTATCATTTCCAACTATATTGATGATTTTTAATATTTTAATTCATGTTACCTACTCTGAGTCAAGGCAACATTAATTTAAAAAAGACTAAGTAATAAAAACATACATTGCTCTAACACTTATAGGTTTACCAGGTGATTAAAAAGATAAATTTGGAGGAAAAATATGCCACAAAAGACATAGAAAAAAAGTTGAAACTCAGTGATAAAAGACACCAACACTTTCTCATATTGGAATTCAACATAAATGATCAGAAAGGTCCTTTAAAATTGACTTCCTTATGTGCAATGTGGAAGAGATAGGTTTTCACAGTTTGTTAATTAGGACAAGTGTAACTACTAAAGTCATAATTAAGGGCAGTGACAGAGGCTTGCAGTTACATCTACTTGGGAGGCAAAGAAGGATGGTGGGCTAAGGCAAGCCCAGGGAAAAAGCAGGAGACTCAATATAAAAAAATGAATAAATTTAAAAATGGCTTGGAGGTGTGCCTCAAGTGATAGAATGCTTGACTTGCAAGTATGAAACCCAGGATTAAAACCAGAGAACAGTTAAAAATATTTCTTTGTCAATGACTCAACTGAATGGTGATTTCCTAGTTATTTAAATACTTCAGTCTGCTGAGAACAGCTTGGCAGGGATGTGGCGATTGTTCCTATTGAGAATTCACCTCTAGAAGTAGGGCGTGAGTTGTGTGATTTAGAGTACTTGGTAAAGGAAAAAAAAAGGATTAAATATAAATTAAGTAGGCCACTAATAGTATCCAATGGTTTCATTTCCTGGTGATGTTAGGGAGATACCAAATTTATTATAAGACAGTTTAAAGACATTTTGTGTTATTTAGTTGTAGCAGCTGTCTAAGTATGCCAGTCAGCTATCCTTCAAGAAAGAACTCGCAAGGAGATACAAAGAAAGCCAAATATATGATTGTTTTCTGAGTGAGGGCTTGAAAGGACAAGACTCCTTTGTGCGCCATCTGTAGAATTTAGTGATATTCCAAATCCAACTATGTGTGAAATTGGGAAGTAATAGCTATGCCAAGGATAAAAGAGAAAATTCAGCAGTCCCTAGTACAGGCAAGAATATTGTGCACAAAGCTACTAAATTTCCCAACATGAGTGATGCTCTGTGTTCAGTCCAATCCACACATATGTACACACACATATATATTCACAAGAATGTTTGAAGGAATAAGGATTTAATTGTAGGAGGGTAGGGTACATGAGAAAAATGAATGCCAAACAGGGCAGAGAAAGCGATTTTTCAATCGTAATGCTTAAATCAATGCATAGCCTTTTATTTTGATTATTATTCTAAGCTAAATACACACATCAGCACATTTATTTGATTTTTAAATCTCCAATTCTGTCCATGACTGCTATATTTTTGATGTTACAATATGTTTCAAATTAGTTTCTGTGCATTACATTGTAAAGGAATATCGGGTAAATAGGATTACAGGCATTACTGCTTCCTAATTATAAACATGCTAAAAGATTGAAAACAACATTAAAAACTATGAATGATCTGCTTTCATTTCTTTAGTGTGACTTCAAGTATAAAAATTGTATTTCAATGTTTTTCTTAAATTTTAGCAATGTGTGTTTCAAAGAAAAATATAAAAAGATAGCCACAGTGAACATCTACAGAATATTCCACCTAGTAGCAACACAATATACTTTTTTTTCTCTGCAATCCATGGAACATTCTTCAAAAATAGACCATATCATCAGCTAGAAAGTAAACTTCTACAAATTAAAAAAGTTGAAATCACTATCTGTATGATATCAGAGCACAATGCAATAAAATTAGAGCTCAACAGCAAAAAATATCACCGAAAATAGTCAAACTCATTCAAACTGAACAATTCATTGCTGAGTAATCAGTGAATCATTGAAGAGACAAGAAGGGAAATTCATTCATTTCTGGGATTCAGTGTAAATGAAGGCATGAAATGCCAACTCCTTTGGGAAAGATCAAAGACAGTACTCCGGGACAAGTTCATACCATAAAGACTTACATCAATAAATTTCAAGAATCTCAAGACAGTATCCTAATGATGTGCCTCACGCTCCTAGGAAAACTATATACAATATCAGGTTGATTTTTCCAACTGTTGGTTCTTTGAAAAATTGACAAAAATTAACAGGCCTGTGGTAAACTTCACTAAAAAAAGGGAAACCACTGAAATAAAAAAGATGAAGAAGGAAACATCACCACACCCTCTAGGAAAATTCAGAATGTTATAAAGGAATATTTTATAAGCCTTTATGGTTATAAATAATGAGAATCTGGAAAACATGTATACATTCCTAGACAAAATAAATACAGCCAAACTGAGTCCAGAAGACATATATCAACTAAACAGACCACCCAAAGTAATGAAACTGAATTGGCAATAAATGACCTCCCTATTAAGAAATGCCCAGGACTTGATGGCTTCACAGCAGAATTCTATAAAAACTTTAAAGGAGAATCATCACTAACACTTCTTAAACACTTCAATGAAATAAAAAGTGAAAGATCATTACTAAATTCATTCCATAAAGACAGCATTTTACTCATCCCTAAACAAGATAAAGGCACACAGAAATAAAAGAACTTTAGATTTGTCTCCTTGAGGAACATCAATGCAAAACTTCTAAATCAAATACTGGACAAAGGAATAAAAACAACTGATGAAGAATATCATACACTCTGATCAAATGGTATTTATCCAAGGTATGGAAGGATGCTTTAACATGTGTAAGTCAATTAACATATTACAACATATTATCAGATGAAAGGACAAGAGCCACAAGATCAACTGGTCATATGAAGAAATTAAAAAAAAAAAACCTTTGACAAGATACAACAGCCCTGTATGATAAAAGTTATGGAAAAGCTAGGAATACACAAAATTTTCTTCAATGTAAAAAAGTCAGTATATGTTCTTGGTGAAAAACTAAAGCTACTTCCCATAAAATCAGGAGTGAGACAAAGATTTCCACTCTCTCCATGCCTTTTCAACATAGTGCAAGCAATAAGGAAAGAGAAAAACAAAGTAAATCCAAATAGGAAAGGAAGTCATATGACTACCCCATTTTGCAGATGACATGATCTTGTACTTAATGGGCCCCTAAAAGCTAATCTAAAACTTTGGTAAAGTGGCAGGTTACAAAATCAACCAACAAAAATCAATAATAGCCTTTCTTCTCCAACAATGAGAAGACTGAAGCTAAAATAAAAAAAGCAACCCCTCTTAGCAACTTCTAAAAAAATAAAAAAAAACACCTAGGAATTTACTAAAGAAGTAAAGGACTGCTATAATGAAAAATTTAGAAACGAAAAAGACTTAAGGAAATGGAAAGACCTTTCATGCTCCTGAAATGGAGGAATTAACATTATGAAAATGGCAATACTGCCCAAAGCAGTTTACAAATTCAATGCAATACCCAACAAATCCCAACACTATTCTTTAAAGAAATAAAGCAATCCAAATATTGGTATGGAATAACAAAAGACTCTGAATAGTAAGAACAGTGTTTAGCAGGCAGAAAAGTGTTGGAAGATTAAGAATTTCAAACTTAAAACTCTATTACAGAGCCTGAAAACAGGTTGTTCTGGCACAAAAGTAGGTCAGAAAATCAGTGGAACTAAAGATTCAGAAATGAAGCTACAGACTTATAGCCATATAATATTTGATAAAGCAGCTAGAAATAGAGGAATGTGTAAGAAACTGTAAGACTTGGTGCTGGCAAAGCTGAATATCCAATATGCAGAAAACTAAAACTTTTAACATCTACTTTGGCATCTAAAAGATCTGTTTTTTTTCTATTGATATTCTCTAGTTTTATATTTTCTCTATTGTCTTTATTTTTCAGGATATGCATTATTTTAGCTTTTCATTTGTAACTCAGATCATCCAATTTGCTCTCTAATAGAGACTTGAACATCTCAGTGCCCTGATGAGAAGCAAAAATAACTTATGATATTGAAACTATGAGAAAGTGTTAAGTCTTTTATCAGTTTCATAGGGATGGTCAAATAATGATCTACCCCGAAATCACATAGCTTTAGAAAGCCAGGATCATGATCTAGAGCCTGTGGTTTATCTTTGTGCTATGCACAGTTAAATGTGAGAATATATATTGCTAATTGTACTGAGTGGTTCATAGCTTCTAGCTTCACTTCATCCTTGCAACATCATTTTCCCAAATACTAATATTAGAATTTTCTCAATCTCTGTTTCAATGGCCCCTTACAAGGATAGAATCTGAATGTCTGAAAAAGACTGCAAGTCACTCCCTTTTGGCACTGGTCCTTACCTAATTCTAACCACTATATACACTGATTTTCAAATGCTGTTTAACAATTTTGTCCTTTCTCAAGAAATACCTCTCCTGTTTAGAATATATGTCCTGTACATTTTAGTCTCCCCAGGCTAGCCCTAATTAGCAAGTAATTCAGAAGTTTTCTCAGAACTCTCAATCTATGTGTTGTTTGATTATGATATTTTTGTATTTAAAGATCTATGTTTCATGAAAGACCATAGTGAACTGTGCCTGCCCCTGGCTGATAGTAGCCTGTCAATTTAATGTTCAGTATTAAATGAAAGAATGATTAGGATATTAAGACATATAATTTTCCTAATAAAAATCTACAGAAAATCCTGAATCTCAATTCAAAGTGAGCTGATCATGATAGGTATACAATTTGCTGTAAGAGGACTTCAATGTAACTAATTAGACTTGAGTATGTCAAAGATATTTTGCAAAACAGAGATTGTACCACTTTATCCCCATTATTACTGCAAGAATGCAAGGTATTAAAGCTCAGTCTGTCAAACCAAGAAAGCAATTAATGAAATGAGAAAACAAATTAACTAGTTTAATTGGACAAGGATGCAAAAAAATTAGCTGTCATTAGGTAATTGTTTGGTTGAATTTATTGCTATGGTCAGCAATGGATCACTGGCTACAGTCACAAGAAAGCATTGATTATAAATAGGCTCACATAAATATACTTCATTTAAAAATAGGTGATAGGTAAACACAAAGAATTACTTATACTTGTCTATAAAGGGTATAAAATTAGACATTTTATGGGTCCTCTTCTCATTTTATGTCTTTTTATCCTTCAGACAAACAGTAAGAAAACTATAAAAATAAATCTATCTGTGAAATGACTAGCTAACAGGATTCATTTTCATTGAATGGCAGGCAGTTCTCTGAGAATTCTGTAGAAGGAAAACAAAGAAATAGGATGCAGGAAGACAGGCATAATTGCATTCTCCTCTTCCTTACCTGTGGCTCAATAAATTCAGGCTATAAAATATAATTCTTTATTAATTGAAAGAACTAAAACTGAACATATGCTTTTAAATGGCTTGATCTTTTGCTGATGATAGAAATGAAACTGTTGAAAATCCAAGCAATAGAAAAGTGTGTAAATTTGAAAACCAAAGCTCATAATTAGCAGGCAGAAATACCAATTTTGAACAGTTTAGTGACTTTACCTCCACTTTTGTATTGTATGCGTGATTTTTAAGTAGTTCACTCAGTAATATTCTCCAAACTTCTTGTTTTTGTTAATAGTACACGCTGTAGGTATTTTCTGTGACAGTGCTAATGAATATACCAGATTCTTAACTATGTGCTCTTTCATGTTACAGATAAATCTGTTCGCTCTCATTTATTCCTCTCAGATTTGAGTAATTTTTCTGTGTGTGCGTGTGTGTGTGTATGTGTGTGTGTATGTGTGTATGTGTGAGTTTTGTGTGTGTATTTATAGACACAGACTCACAATCATTATTTTGAAGACTAAATCTGAAAACTCCTATAAGCTGAATTCTATCAAAAAGTCATGGAATTTGTCTACTGGCTTTCAAGGAGTATTGCATGACTTTATACTCCTTTCCCATAGTCAATATGAATACAAAGGTTTTTTTTAATTAATGCTACAACTTTTAGAAATTCTCTAGCTATTACTAGGTTTGCTTCAAATCAATATGCTTTTAACTTCAGATTAATTCTATTCTTTTGTGTGTGTGTGTGTGTGTGTGTGTGTGTGTGTGTGTGTGTGTGTGTATGTCATGGGGCTTGAACTAGGTCTGGGCATTGTCCCTGAGTTCTTCACCTCAAGCCTACTGCCCTACCCTTGAGCTAAGCCCCAGTTCCTGTTTTCTAGAGGTTAATTAGAGATAAGAGTCTCAGGTCCTTTTGTGCCTGGGCTGGCTATGAACCTTGATCCTCAGATCTCAGCCTCCAGTGTAGCTAGGATTACAGGCGTGAATCACCGTGCCCAGCTAGATTCATTCTATTCTTATTGTCTATTGTGATTAAATGACTTAAAATCCAATTCAGAATAGAGATAATATTTTCTCACTACCAGAAAAAAACTTGTGTCTCCTATTAATATAGCACAATTTACTTAAATGATAAATGAAGAAACTTCATATAGTTTTTAATAATACTAATAGGAAGAATAGAAATGAAAGTACTCTTAATTCCACCATCTTGTGATTATTCTACTGGGCCCTTTTTAGTATTATGACAATTTATTATGGTATATTTTGTGTCATTACAACAGAATATTTAACATTAAACTTTGAAAGGACTTTAAAATAAGCTTTTAGTTCACATTTTAGCCCATTAAGGCAGAAGGGTGGTAGAGGTAGTATCACCAAAGGCTCTCCATCTTCTGGCTGCCAAAGAAAAAGCTAGGGGTCCTAAGAACTGGCAAAACTGTTGACAGCTTCTGCAGCCAGTAGTATCTAATCATTCAATCTCCAGAGCCTGGTATCAGATAACCTGAAACTATCAATGAACATTCAATGTTATTCCTTGCATTTTGGCCAGATTGGAAAATTCTGTTTCTTGAAGAGGATAACACTAACTTGGAACCAAATATGGAAATCCGTTCTGGAAAATGTATTTCCAAGTACCTCCTTATGAATGCAAACAAGAATTAAGGAAGAGGGGGAGTATAGATACAAAAATTGAACAACAGATAGTAATCAATAAGCTAAAGTCAAAAAAAAGTTTGGAAATAAGTGTCCCAAATTACCAACAAAATACACTTGGGTTACATAGTAAACCTTTTATACACTGAATTATAATGTATACATTTTATTTTGATACCACAAGTAAGTTCATTTTCTTCGTTTAAAATTTTGTCTGTATTTACTATATGCATTTATTCCTAAGAGTTCCCATTTTCAGGTGTTTTTTTCCCCCACCCCCTAGGTTTTTTTTTTTTAATTAAAAGTTTGTCAAGCACTTGGTGGCTCATGCCTCTAATCCTAGCTACATGGGAGACTGAGATCTGAAGACTGTAATTTGAAGCCAACTACAGCAGGAAATTTGGTGAAACTCTTATCTCCACTATAATCCTAGATACACATTTTTCTAAAAATCTTTCCCTTTTATTGGAGTTGGTACTGGAGTTTGAATTCAGAGCCTCAAACTCTTGCTTAGAAATTTCTGCTCGGGGCTGTCACTCTACTGCTTTAGCCATGTTTCTGGTTAATTGGGGGATCTTTCAGATGTTTGCGTAGATAGACTTCAAATCTTTTTTACTATTATTAATTTATTATCAGAGTGATGTATAGAGGGGTTATAGTTACCTTCATAAGGTAGTGAGTACATTACTTCTTGAATATTATCCCTTCCCATGTTTTTCTCCCACTTACCCTGCTCTCACCCTTGACCCTCATCTTTTTTTGCCTTCTGAGTAGCTAGGATTACATACATGAGTTATTATTGATATTTAATGATATTTGTAATGATTATAGCTTTAAACATTAATGAAGAGAGAGAAATATGTAAAATATGTGGGGTTTTGTTGTTTTTGGTGTTGTTTGGTGCGGGTCCTGGGGCTTGAACTCAAGGCTTGAACACTGTCTCTATGCTTTTGTGCTTAGGCGATTGCTCTATCACTTTGAACCACAGTACCACTTCTGGATTTTGGGAGTTAATTAGAGTTATGAATCTCACAGACTTTCCCACTAGGGCATGTTTGGAAGCCTGATCCTCAGCTCTCAACCTCCGGGGAAGCTAGGATTTCAGATGCGCCTCATAGACACCTAAGTAATATGTAGTTTTCCAAAAACGTGTGCATTTTTTCTAGGGAATTGCATTCCCGAATATCATTAATGTAGAAATACTATATCATCTAGAAACTTATTAGAAATGTCTATGAAGAAATAATCTTTATACTTTAAAAAGCACAAGAAATAAATGTATACATTAAATATAAGAAAAAATCCCAGATATATTAATCATAGGTCAACTGCACATATACTATGTATAATAGGAGATAATGATGCTGTTTTTCAGTTTGGATTTACCCTTCCATTAGAAATGAATGAGTTTCTTTTGTGCCACATTCTTCTAAACATCGATCATTATACTAATTTTCCATTTTTGTTAGGCAGATAAAATAGCAGTGTCTGTTTTGGGCTAATGTTTAATATTTTTGGCTTACAGCTTATTATCTTTTTTATTTCAAAGGAAAATGTGTTTACACACATTTTTATTTCAAAGGAAAATGTGTTTTCTTTACCTTGCAAGTCTATGCCAGCTTTTATGACTTTATTTACTTGTAGACATATAATTGAAATAATTTTATTAATTTTTAGAGTTCTGTGTGGTGAATAGCTGCTTGCAAAATTAATATGTTCTCATGAAATCAGAGCCAAAGTATAGCCATTACACTTGCAGACATATTCTAAAATATTTACTGGAAAGTCATTAGATAAATTTATTTGTCGGCTCAATTTAAAAATGTAAATTTTATTGGTTTTCCTTGTCCATTTATTTTTGTCCATATGAGAGTTTGTGTGGTTCATAGAAAGAGAAAATAGTATTACCATTAGAGTTCTCCATTATTCATAATCAAAAGGAGATAGCACAGGCAAGCAAGTTACCTAATTGAGACTTTGAATCAAGCAGAGGAGTTACAGATATCTTGTTCTGAGTGATACTGGAGAAAATGCTACAGAAAAACCTTTGGATCACATTTAAGGTAACATTGGGATAATATTCTTTGCATTTCAAAAGTTAATTACACAACATTTTATGCAGTCTAAATTGGTTAATAATGGAATCAAAGGTCCAAATGTTTGGCCTGCTAAGGCAAAAATATTGTTACTCAATGCAAATGTTTTATTCTTTAATCGCCCTTTAGAAGGATATGCTGACTGTTGTAAAGTTATTGACTGTGACTTTTTTAAATTAAAACCTTAAATACCACCTTAGCTGATAAACTTAACCAGAAATAGCTAGCTGCTCATCAAAAAAAAATGCCATTCTCTAACATTAGTAAATGAAATCTAGGGCAAGGACAATCACAGAAATGCTAAAACAGGTTTTGCAAATTATGCAAAATACCAGGAAATTTCTCCTGTGAATAGTTGTCATGAAATAACTTCAGTTTTTGGAAATTCTCATGGCTTCTGGTTTTTAATGGTTAGTTATCAAGAACCTTTGTTAGAAATTGGTGGGCAGCTGAGTTCTGAATTTGCTGTTTTGACATAAACTAAAGAAGGAGTGACGGATGGAGGTAAAAGGTAGTGGAAAGTAAAGAAGATAATTCAATAAATTGAGCCTTAGAAATTTAAGAATGATAATGTAGACATAAAGTTGAGTGTATTGTTTATGCCTCCTTGTGTGCTTGTGGGTTTATGGAGAAAGGCGGGGGGGGGGGAGGGGAGAAGGAAGGCAGGTCAAATGAACAAGTTATTTCGGGAAGGATATGTAGAGGATATTATCTTTAATTTCCTTTAGTGATAAAAAGTAGAGAAAAAGAGCATTTTTGCATTTTCATAAAATATGAACTATTCCTCCTTGTATTAATATCAGTAACTCTAATATATTTCTCAAATATAGGAGAACAAAAATGACCAATTTTTTGCAAGGGTTTTCATCATTCCTGTTCTGTGTTAGCCTTTTGGTTTCAGAAAATCTTACTTGACTTGGAGGGGCATTTCTATCCTGAAAACTATGTTTTAATGATGCTTCCTATATTATTGCTGCTCAGTCTGTACTTGTTCAGCTCTCACATGAATGAGAAAGGTGACTTTATATATCAGTCACTGAATGGAAAGCCTTTCTTTCTAGTTATAACAACTGCAAACATGCTTGCCCTACTTTCTTTTTCAGGGCAAGAATTAATTTAAATCTTAACATACTATTTTCCATGCATATTAATAATAATAGGACCTTGTAGGTTCTTAGGCTTCTGCTTTTATTTTAAATATTCCCATATATATACTTATATATATCCACCATTTAAAGCCTATTCATTTTGGGACAAGTGATGATATTTATTTTCATTCTCCCTTCCTTTGTATAAATAGAGGAGATATACAAAATGTGGAGACTATTTGTCAGCACCTGCAGAGCAGATACATTTTCTCAGGCCAAGAAGAGTCTGAAATGGAGACAGAGACCACATATAGTTGCAAGGAGTCCCCATTAATGGAGCAGTAAAGTCCAGTGGAGGAACTGGAAAGTCAAATTGGGGTATCTACTTAAAAAGCATGGGTACTAATGCTTGAATGTTTGTAAGAAATATCATTAAATCAGGCACAGGTGTCTCTGAAGGACATTACTGTAAGTAAGATTAGTAAGTAAGAGTGAATTAGGAACATATCAGCTTCTGGTTAATATGTAGTACAAATTGCTAAGGGTGGTGATAAGTTTCAGTGTGTAAGCCTGAAGCAGAAAGGGGAGCTACTTTCTAAATTCTAATTGGAAAGCACTGAAGATGACCTAGTATGAAGCCAAATAGCCACTTTTCATTAATAGTGCTAGCATGCTTGACTACCCCATAGAGTCACTGTGAGTCTCATAAACTATACTATTAATGTGTTATGTGGAATATACACTTTTGTAAAATATGAATTATAATTACAGCTATCAAAATGTCTTTATGATTCACCAGCCCTTGTTTTGTCACCTAAGTTATTTTTATTTACTATGAGCATATTTGTCATTATTAACCTTCATGTGTATATTAGAAATATTTACTTCAGTGCATTTTATGGGAAGAAGTTATTTCTATAAGAAGCTTATAGTTTAAAAGTAAAATTTAATCAAATATTTTTCCTACAGTGATATGTGCCCATATTGAATATATAAATAGACATATATAAAACCTGAGTGAAGGTAAAGAAGGAAAGGAAATTAAAGAAGCATGAAGTTGGGAGAATTTATTATTGTGTGATAACTCAGGCTAAATATTTAATAATCAGCCTATACATTTTTCTTCCTTTTTCTGTTTTTGTGACCAGAACTTTTATTTCTATTTGAAATTTTTCTCATTCCCAAACAACTAGATATCTTTATGGTTTTTTTTTGATTGGTGTAATTGTTTTTTCCATATATTTTTATTATAATTGATAGAATGGTTACATTGTATTTGCCAGATAGAAGGTGCATTACTTCACAAACATGGATATCCTTTCTCATGTCTTGGTCCCCATTTCCCTCTCCCCAGTCCCACCCCTCATCTTGTTTTGATCATACTTAGTTTTCCATTCTATATGCCATGTAGAATTTAAAATTCTACATGAATGAAAACATGGTATGTTGTACCTCTATTTGCTCAGCAAAATATTTTTAAAAGTAATTCATTTCATTTCATACATCATGATTTTTATTTTATACAAATTTACGATTAAAAGTGTGCCGTTTAATTTCCGCAGAACAGTTTCCCAGATATCCTTCATTTTATGGATTGGATATAGCATGTTCACAATGGCTCCTTTGTTGAAAATTCCTTGTCCTTAACTGGGTGGTGCTACTGAGTGGTAAAGGTATCATGAGGGTCCTAACATAGAGCTCAGTGGCCTATTATGAAGTGGGGGTTGGTAGGAGGAAGTAAGTTGGAGGGAGTGCCATTGAAGGGTATGCCTTCTATGTCTTCTGACTTGTCTCTTTGGACCAAGCTGTCTCTGCAGGGCCTATAGACTTGAACAATATAGAGCAAGTTGTTCATGGAACAAAACCTCTGAAACTGTGAGTCAAAGTAAACTCTACCTCCATTCGGTGTTTTGTTATAGAGTGGCTAACCCTTATTGACTTGTAATTAAATGTCTTTGCAAGCATAAGTGATGGCATAGAAGGATATAATTATGGAAAAAAGATACTTGATGAAATTTCTGAGTCCATTTAAAAATAACATACATTTGGAAGTTAATAGGTGTATTATTCTGCAAATGCTAATTAGGACAAGTTGGCTGATAGTATTTTCTTATGATTTATACTCTTTTTTTCCGTACTTATGCCATCAAGTACTATAAAAGCTGTGTTAAAATGTCTTACATATCCATGATTGAGATTAATTGAGCTACATGTAGACTTATGAATGTAATATTAAAGAATTGGGAGACAATGAATGCCATTTGAATGTGTTTTAATTAGAGCAAAATATGATTCGATTTTCAAATCTGATAAGGATAGCTCAACCTTAACAAGGAAAATAATTGGCAATTGGGGGGTAGAGACTGAACAGGAATTAAAAAGAAGGATATCACAAATAGTTCAACAAAGTTAATACAAGGTTGAACTAAGGTAGAGAATGGAGACGAGCATATGATATTTACAAATTCATGAAATAGTACCATGCAGTGTGCTTCCTGTGTTCCTACTAAGTAGTAGGTTTTCATCTTTCTCTCTCTGTCTCTCTCTCTGTCTCTCTCTCTGTCTCTCTGTCTCTGTCTCTGTCTCTGTCTCTCTCTCTGTCTGTCTCTCTGTGTCTCTCTGTCTCTCTGTGTCTCTCTGTCTCTCTCTCTCTCTGTCTCTCTCTGTCTCTCTCTCTCTCTCTCTGTCTCTCTCTCTCTCTGTCTCTCTCTCTGTCTCTCTCTCTCTCTCTCTCTCTCTCTCTCTCTCTCTCTCTCTCTCTCTCTCTCTCTCTCTCTCTCTCTCTCTCTCTCTCTCTCTCTCTCTCTCTCTCTCTCTCTCTCTCTCTCTCTCTCTTATCTATCTCCTTAGTAACCAGATTGTCAGATTTCTGATTTCTGGGTGAAGATGGAAAACAGATTGGAGACAGTGCAGTTAAGATGAATGACATATTGAATTTGTGTGATCTGGTATGTGTATTGGAGGAGATTCTTGTTAATTAGGTAAGTTGTAATGCATATATAGATTTAAGACTGAAGGCTAGGCCCTGGTGACTTCAAGCCTGAAATCCTAGCTACTCAGGAGGTTGAGATATTAGGATCACAGTTGGAAGCCAGTGCAGGCAGGAAAGTGTCAAGGTTTTTAGTCCTTGGTCCCTCCCGACCCGCAGGAGGGATAGAGAGAACACACCCTGACTAGGATGAGCCTAGAAACGAAAAGGCCGAAAAGGCCGACTGACCGCCAGCACCCAGCCCTCCCTCAGCAGAGGACAATCAGACATGTCAGGGAGACCCATCATGGCAGGAACTCATTTATTGAGGAAGTCCATTCAGCTAACATAGGATGGAGGAGCCTATCAGTACAAAGGTGGGAAGGGTGGGGGAGGTACTCTCATTGAGGAAGTCCATTCAGATAACATAGGAATCATGTGCTGAAAGAGAGGGCGGAGCAGAGCCTGGTCCAACCCGGTGTAAGGCACCATTTCAGGTGCGGTCGCAAGACCAGGGAATGAGCACTGGGACATGAGTTAGGCCTCCTTTTACAGCACAGGTTTCCATTTCCCTGATGTGATGTGCCCCACATCAAAGTCCATGAGATTCTTTCCTTCAGTTAATCACTAAAATTCTGGAAGTGGAGCTGTGGCTCAAGTCATAGAGTGATAGTCTTGAGCAAAAATTCTCAATAATAGTACCCAGGTCCTGAGTTCAAGCCCAAGAATTGACCAAAAAAAAGAAGACAACTCATGTAAATTAGGTATATAAATATATGCATATATATATGAATGTTCATGTGTGCACATGCATATAGATATATGTACTGGGGTACATATGTAAGCATATATATTTTTATTTCTGTCTAGTTCTAAGCCAATATAGGCATGCATATATGAGTGTAAGCACACATACACATGCAGAGATAGATATCCTTCAAAATGAAGGTCATTAAGAGACACAATTTCAAGGTAAAAGAAAGAATAATGATGCTTTTGTAGTTGCATTTGAAATCTGATTGGTTTTCTCAGAAAGTAATCAGTTGAGAAAAAAAAGTCTTTTCTATGTATTTCATCCTTCTTATTTTGTTGTATCTTTTGTCAATCAAAGGAGAGAGTGTGTCTTAGTGTAGTAAGAGATCCATAGAATTGCAAACATGACTGACAAGCTTTGGCAGCTTTGGAAATAACTTCAAAGAACAGGAAAGAATGAGATAAATAGATAATGTGGTACATATGAATTATGTCTTTATACAGAATGTTCAGAAATAGGAGGTAAAGTGTGTGTGTGTGTGTGTGTGTGTGTGCTTTGTAACCACACAATATGCATAAGGCTTTCACTGTAAAAATACTCTTGCTGTTCCCTTGGCCTTTAGTTTTTAACTCTAAATAATAAAATTCTAACACTTCACAATTTTTAACCTAACAGTCAAAATACCACTTTTCATATGAAAGCATAATTTATATATTGTTCTACAAATCTTTGTTACCCAAAGTAAAATGACAGAGGTAAGAAAGCATTGTTAAAAACACAAAGTTAATGGATCACTATCGATAAGTTTTTAGTCATTTCATCGAATTTTATTTTGATTATGTTAACTATAGCCTAAGAGAAAGTCAATTGAATCCCTGATAACACTAAATATTTCCTGATGAACTAAATATTGCTAAGAAGTATTTGAAAACATTTAAAATTATATTGATATTTGCTAAATGACATCTAAAAGGAGATAATTTATTGGGAAGGAGAGCAGACTGGCCTATGGGACTGTAGATACCATCTCTAAGGAAATATTACATACCAGAACAAAATTAGGTATCCAATTGAGATTTTAATTGAAAGTGAAACAAGTACATGTGGCTTTTTAAATATAAATGAGTGAAATTGAATATGACAGAGCAGTGTTAGGATTTCATTTCACTCTGGTAACTACTTTTGTTGTAGGTTGTAAAAAATTTCTAAGGTAATTTAGATTTAAAAAATTATATGTTGGAGATAACTACCTGGGTATTTTTGGATACTAAACATATCTCAACATTTTTTTGGTTTTAAGCATTGAATATGTGTGTTCCTTGGGGCTTTCGGTTTAAATATGTACATATATTAAGTGAAGGTGTCCCTACACATTTATCATCATTCTACTTTGCGGTAGTTATTATATACTGTATTTCAGCATTCTAGAAAATTGTTCTTTCAAAAAATAGTTCAGGGTTATGTATATAAATTGTATTTTTCTGGTGTTTGTGAAATTGATGGCCTCATAGCTGATTCATTCACTCTATTTTTGTTGCCTGAAGCAACTCTTCCAAAAGTTGAGTTGGCTTCCATTAATGAAAATGGAACTTTAGGATAAAAGATATTTAATAAATGAAAAATAATAAACAAAGTATAAAAGTGAAAGGGAACAAAAGCTAGGCAGATATTGTACCTGAAAGTGACTATGCAAATACATTGCAATATTTGGACCTCTTATTCTTACTTCATGTCTTGTCTGATTTGTTCTTTTTTTCTGCTTTATAGGCACAAAATGGATTGTATACTCTAAATGAGGGGAATTTAAATCACTATTGTAGTGATACCAAATCCTTGTACTATAATGTAGAAACTACCCTTTTCTCCTACCTTTCTCAGTAGCTTCAATTTGACATCTTTTAATGAATGACACCTGCTAATTCAGAGTTGTTCTGCTAAACCTTCAGCAATGAACACATTCTTGAAATCATTTTAACTTTTCAGTTATTTTAATACATTAGAATTTCAAATAATTAAGGCTTATAGATTATGAAAGTAAAGTGCTAAATGTCACAAGACTAGAAAGTTCTCAAGCTTCTATTCTTGAAGAAAGTAAGAACAGGAGCAAAATTTCAAATGCTATCACCCTGACAACCGGCTGAAATCTTCCCTATTCTATCATTGATGGTTGCTGTGTGGCTGTGGGTCATTATGAACTAAATGTTAGCGTTTTTTGATGTCTGGTGAATTGTTTATTGAATGAAGTAATACCAAAGTCATCATGAAGTAAAAGAAATAAGATGGCCACTAACATTGATTAGATCTGTCTGTAAAATAATAGATGATACTTCAGTAATATCAAATTACTGATGGTTCCTTGACATTAAAGGCTTATTCTGGCAACACACTTTTACTTTTATTGACTTTAGGCAACGTGTCCATTCATTTTTCTATTGCCTTGTGATTGGTAGATGTTTTATCAACATAAATCTTGAAAACGTTGGTGTCAACGTCTTTTCTTAAATTTTTGTAATTAGCCTGATAAACGCTTAGAGTTCCGCTCAGTGTTCTGTTAATTACATTGCTCTTTGCTCATTCCATGGTCATCAAGTCTTTGAGTGGAGCATGAGCACGGTCACACTGATGGACCTACTCTTATTTCTTGTCTAACAATTTCACCCCTCCGTCATTTTCCTCCCACTTTTGCAATTCCCCCTAACATCCCTCCCCCCAAGTTGTAAAGTTCATTTCTTACATATTGTCTTGTGGGTATTGCTGTTGCATTGGTTCGCTTTTTTCCTTTGTCTCACAATTTTATTGTTTCCCCTTCCCTTCCCCAATTCACATAAACATATATACAAGACACAAGATGAATTCTTATGTTTCTTCAGGTCATCTATGGTAGTCATTCTGACACCATACTCTTCTGTAAGATGTCTCACATTTGCAAGTCTGATTCCTCTAAGTGCTTGATCTTCTGTCGTACAGATAAACATAGAATTCCAGTTTTTTTTAAATCATTGTTACCCATAAGAGTGTTTGCAGATTCTTTTTGTGCTAGACTGGTGATCAATGATGCTTCCTGGAAAGGTCTCCAGAAAAGAGAATGACTCTGCCTGTCCCTTGGATACTGAATTCTTGAGTGCTTAATGTTGTCACAAAATGAATTTTAGGGCATATATGTTAGAAAGCAGTATCGGTATTGGCCCCATCTCAGGCATCTTAGCAAACTTGCTCCTAACATGTGTGGCAATATGGAAATACTTGAATGTGGAAACCTGGTATTCATGGCACTGATAAGGGTAGAAGGGTATTTTTAAATCTTGAGGACACAGAGAAAACTCTATGTGGCTATGTTTTGATTGTTATCTCTCATAGTAGTCAAGATGTAAGATGAAGATGAAGATGTAAGATGTAGTATTATGCTGTTATTCCCAATGTTGAATTTTACAGAATTTAAGATTTTTATGTTTTTAAAGGTAAATGCTGGTGACACGCCTGTAATCCTAGTTCAAGTAGCTGAAATTCTAAAGATGCAAGCATGAACCTAGCTTCGGAAGATAAAACTCAAGAAATAGTATTTCCAAAATAAGCAGCAAAAATAGTAGATTAGAGGCATAACAAGTTGTAGATTGATAGCTAAGCACAAATGTCCAGTAAGCATCAAGCCCTGAGGAAAAGATTTTATGTTTTCAGACAAGGTATGTTAAAAACTCAGATTTCAGAATACTAATCATCTTCTCCAACTGGAATTTAAAATACAAATTAAAAATACATTAAAATGTGTAATAGATGGAAGGATGGAATTTAGCTCTCAGAGTTCAGTTTGTTTAGTATTAACTGAGCTGAATGTTTTTGTATATACTGGAGATAAGAAAAATGTTACTTGAAAATCTGACTATGAAGTTTCAAAAAAAAAACCATATGAAAGAATAAAGATTAGGGGGCCGGGAGTTTGGCCTAGTGGTTAAAGTGCTTGCCTAGCATGCATGAAGACCCAGGTTTGATTCCTCAGCACCACATACATAGAAAAAAGCCAGAAGTGGTGCTGAGGCTCAAGTGGTAGAGCTCTAGCCTTGAGAAAGTCCAAGGACAGTGTTCAGGCCCTGAGCTCAAGCCCAGGACTGGTTAAAAAAAAAAAAAAAGAATAAAGATTAGTCCCCTTTTGTCGGAAGTTGCAGTTTAGAAATCTTAGAGTAGGATTCTATGAGAATTATGGCTAGTACTTTAAGAATGTTGTAATATCAGTAACTGTGGTAAACCAGAGCAGCCAGGGAAAGCAACAGAGTCCACATTTAAGGAAGAAAAGCCTGGATTGGGTTGTCAGTGTTGCCAGTTGTTCATCATTTGTGCCATACTGAGAAGCAGATTATCTGGAAGAATCCATCCATAAAACTTGAAGAAAATGAAAATAATAGCCCCATACACGAGAAGCTTTTCACTCTCCTACCACGAGACAACATGTCTCAAAGACTGAGATACTATTCGGGGAAGATAAAACAAAGAAAGAGCCCAATTCTGCGAGAGCCAATTCCTAGAGACTTCATCATTTGAAAATGACTAAGCCAACACTGACAAGTGTTTTTTTTTATTATCTTTACATATTTGTTCAGAGGGTTTATAATTCAACATGTCAGTTTATGAGTACAGTGTAGCTTGATCAATGCCACCTGATACAAATGAATGTTGAATACATTCAAGATTTAGACTATGACATCTTAATCTGAGAAATACAAGGCACAGCAATACTGTTTAACTTGAAAAATCTATATTAATATCATTACCTTGAAGTATAACATAGTGTATAAAAGAAATAACATCCTGGATTCAGAGATTAAAGGGTACACATTCTCTGCACATCTAAATGTAATAGGAAGCAAGGGATTAATTCAAGGACCACCACTTCAATTGGTAGTTGTTATAGCACTTAGTTTGAATAGTTTATGATATGATATAGATTGATGCTGAATATAACAATTTTTAAATAATCAGTAAAATAAAAATCTATTAGTGATATAAATTATGATTTTGAGATGGCTGGGCTTAAGTGAGTATTCCAAAGTTAGATAAGGAGGAAGAGAGACTCAAGATTTGAATTTGTCTCTAACTCAAAAATCTAATAACTTGTCCACCTGATTTTAGTGATACTTTCAATTGCTAATTGATTCACTTTCCAATTTATTGGGATTTTTCCTCCTTAAAATTAAAATTATGTTATAATCTCATCTTACATAATTAAGTTCTGCATTATTTTTGTTATTTTAAAGGCAACTTCAGGGGGCTTACAGTTATATAAGCCAAGTAAAAACAACATTTCTTTCTGGATAATTTCATCCCCTCCCTCAATGTCTTTCCCAGTTTCTACATTGCATCCCCATCCAAAAGCTGTATAGTTTATTTCAACATAATGTTTAGTGAGCACGACTGTTGCATTTGTTTACCATTTGTTTTTCCATTTCTGTGACCTCTTCCTCCTCCCAAAGATAGAGAAATGAACAAACAAAAGGAACGAAAAACAATAAAAAGGAAAAAATTCTTCATTTCGTAGAGTTTACTTTTGATAAATATTGTTTATCTGATGAGATGGGCACATGCATTGTGCTTATATTCTAAGAATATCTTCCTTCATGATCAGGAAGGCTGTTGACTATTTCCTCATATGTTTCTTTGCCATTCTTACCATTTCTACTAGGAAGTGTTTTTTTTTCATCTTTTATGGTCCTATTTATACTTACAGTTGGCTCTTAGTTGTAGTTAAAGACAACTGGCATATAATTTCAGTCTTCTATTTGATACTAGTGATCAGTGAGGAAAGAAACTAATGTGTACATATTAAAGGTGTCAAAGAGTATTTGATAAATCAAAATGTGCTTTGGGACTGAAAACAGGGTCTAGAATGTTAGTATTTTTAAATGCTACATGAAATTCAGTTTTCTTGCATATACATTTACTTCTTTCAAACTCTGAGATAAAATTTTTACTTTGTTTATTGCTGAAAAGACTAAAATAAAATTATTAATGAAAAAGAAGTCTTCAGCTATCAAGTTTCAGATAACCAAATACAAATAAATTCAATATATCAGATAACAAAGTGAGATACTGTAACAATATGAGATACCCAAGGGACAGCAAAGAAGATGAGGGATAACATAGTACATTAAGGACAACAATCATTTGTTATATGGCTTTTGTTTCAATATCCTGGAGGTCCTTTCAATTAGCTTCATACTATATGGCCTTATGTATCAAGGTTTTGCTTGATAGGGAAGGGAGGGGAGTGGGTGGTGGGTGGGGGGAGGGTAATGGGTACCAAGACATATGAAAGGGTATCAATGTATGTGAATTAATGCACCTTCTATCTGGCAAATATCATGTAACCCTTTTATTAATTACAATAAATATATATATATATATAAAAGAATACAGAGCAGCTGATGGTATCCCTTGTAAGCAGAAGAAGGCCACATAGATGGCCTACCACCCTGACTGGGCAACAGGGACTCACGTTTCTCTGTTGATTGCACAGCATGGAAGAGTGTTAGAGGCCTTTCACTACAGGACGGGGGCTTGGAGTCGCTGCTCTTCTTCCGAAACAGATGCAGCTGGGCATTGATGAGTGGCATATCAAGCACAGTGTTAAATATCTGCAAATAAAATTTCACAAAAAAGTTACTTGCTTCTGTGAATTAGGAAGCACAGTTCTGAATCAGTGCAACTAAAAGCTTCGTGTTGATATTTGGTTATTTGAAATTGGATAGGGAAAGGGGGAAAACAAAATGAGGTGGTGGGGGGAGGGTAATGGGGACCAAGACATGTGAAAGGGTATCAATGTATGTGAATTAATGCACCTTCTATCTGGCAAATATCATGTAACCCTTCTATTAATTACAATAAAAATATATGAAAAAAAGAAGTCTTCAGCTGTTTAAAAATATTTTTCTTTTTATTGGCTAGTCCTGGGGTTGAGCTCAGGGTCTGAGCACTGTCCTTGGACTTTCTCAAGGCTAGAGCTCTACCACTTGAGCCTCAGCACCACTTCTGGCTTTTTTCTATGTATGTGGTACTGAGGAATGTAACCCGGTGTGTGGTAGGCAAGCACTCTACCACTAGCCCAAACTCCTGGCCCTAAAATATTTTTCTTAGGAGTCATCTTCTTGTAGCATAGCAGTGTAGAGAAATCAGTGAATCATCTCAAGAGAAATAACTACTTGACCTTTAGAAATTACGTTGAATGACTGTCAGACTCTCTGGGGGTTAAGAGCACATAAATGTTATTCAAAGATGTCAGAATCGACTGTATTTGAACAAAAATTCCTCCCAATAATTTAGTAACTTTGTGTGATTGTGATAGAAGCTCTAAGATAGGCACTGTGTGTCTATTAACTAGTTCACAGGACCTTTGGTGTCCTGAACCTAATGTAGGCCTAGGCATTTACCAGGGAATATTCCTGGGTTAACCATTCCTTAAACCTAGATATTACAAGCTATGTTATTACAAGGCATATGAGAGGACAGAGGGGATTTTGCTTTAGGCATGACATGCAAACAATACAATACTTAATCACCTACCATAGTTTTGCTTAGGATGACTCCAACGTTTGTTGGTCAAAGAAGCTAATGAATCTGGGTGCTATCATTCACTTTGGTATGGGCAAGTTCAGTTATAGAGTGGGGTTGTTTTTCCTGAAGTAATGGCTTAGTATTTTCTGCTACTTGTGTGAGAGTAGTGTAGAAATAATAGATGGGAGTGTGCTTTCAGAGGGAAGAGTTCTGCATATGTATACACAGTCAATAATGGAGGGTTCCTATGGTTGTGGTTGATGACAAGCAGAAATAGAGCATGGGCAGAGTAAGTGCTCTCAGATGTACTGCCCATAATTTCAAATTATTAGTTCAGGAATAGGATTTACTTTGAGGTTAAATGGTTGATAATCTATATTCCTCAGACTTCATTACATATAATTGACTGAACTTTTCTCAAAGTTAATGATAATTTTAATTTCCTAATCAATACCATTGTGTGAACATAGAACAATATAATGTTCTTTTTCTACCCTCTGGCTTCATAACTTGTATTCTACTTAGCTTTTTCCTAAGTTATTTTTTTATTTTAGATTCAGAACTAGTCTTTGTGCCTTACAGTTTCTAGAGATTGTGTGATAATTTAGAAATACAATGAAATTTAATGATGGCTTATGTTTGGCCATGGGCGTTAGAAACACTTTAAAGATTTCCCTTCATGGTAATTTATTGAGGATAATCTATACACGATGCCCTTCAAAGTTCCTGAAAAATTATACCCTAGATAGAGATCTAGATTAGGACCCAGATTGTGTTTACTGCTATCAAGACAGATGATAGAGGGTGCACAAGGAAAGGTACATACCGAGATAACAGAAGACAGGGAATATTAAAAGTTTCGCAACCTTGAATTATGTGTAAAAAAAACTATGTAGTAGAAATGACAACTAATTTCAGGCCTGGAATATAAATATAAATTATCCAGGTGAGGAGTCATAAAAATAAGTAAACTCAAGAAATAACAGCATTGATGCCTATGAGAAAAAAAACACATGTGGTATTATCAAAATTGAATAAACTTTTCTGGAACTATAGCAGCATTGCGAGTGAGTGTGTGTGTGTGTGTGTGTGTGTGTGTGTGTGTGTGTTTGGGAAAGAGAAAATAGTAAATAGAGTGTGAACTTTCACAGAAGGATAATTTTTAAATCCAATCCAGTCTTTGTATAGCTTTATACTTTCCTGATTAGCCATTTTCTTTTTGTGCTTTCTTTTTTTTTCTCTCTATTTACTAATTTCTCTCTCTCTGTCTCAAACACACATCACTGTTACATTGGTTCACGCTCTCTCCTTTGCCTCAACTTGTTGTTCCCCTTCTCTTCCCTAATTCAAATAAACAAATAAATGCATATATAATACCCTAGGTACCAAAGACAGATATAGTAATAATAGGGCATAAATCATTGGTTTACTTTTTCTTTCTTTCTTTCTTTCTTTCTTTCTTTTCTTCTTTGCTTTCCTTCCTCCCTCCCTTCCTCCCTTACTCCTTTCCTCCCTTTCTTTCTTTCTTTCTTTCTTTCTTTCTTTCTTTCTTTCTTTCTTTCTTTCTTTCTTTCTTTCCTTCTTTCTTTCTTTCTTTCTTTCATTTTTGTAGGTCATGGGGCTTGAACTCTGGGCGCTGTCCCTGAGCTCTTTAGCTCAAGGCTAGTGTTCTACTACATTGAGCCACAGCAACGCTTCTGGTTTTCTGTTGTTTCATTGGAGATAAAAGCCTCACAGGTTTGGTGCCCTGAATGTCTTTGAAACACAATCCTCAGATCTCAGCCTCCTGAGTAGCTAGGATTACAGGAATGAGCCAGCCGATTTAATATTTTTTATAGGATTATACTATTTGTGCTCTCCATAGAATCTATTACACTTCAGCTAATTCATTTGTAAGCCCTTGCTTACCACCCACTGTGCTAACTTACAGATGTGCAGGCACATTCTCGGTACCACAAATGAAAGTATCCATGTAATATATGTTTCTCTGGATGTGGATTACCTCACTTAGTATGATTTTTACCCTAGTCTTTCCAGTTTCTTAGGAATGGTACAATATGTTATTTTCTTATGGATGAGTAGATAACAGAATTAGTAAGAATGAAGGCAAGAGGTGTGTAGAGGAAGGATGAAAAAGAATGTTGGAAGGAGTGACATTAAGCAAGATAAACGGCTTTGTTAAAATGGTAACTCTGGTGTACAACTATGTAAAAAAATAAAAGGAGATTTTGTTTTAAAAATTACTAGCCTGTGAAGTAGAGAAATAGTTGTTAGATAAATTGTGAAATATTTTATATAAATATATGAAGGGTTGAAAAAATTAACTATGTTGACATTAGCTTGAGAAGACAGTAGTGGTGAGGGTGAATAGACTGAGAGTATGAAATCTGATGAAGGTACATTTTAAATGTACCTTCAAAATGTCAAAATGAAGCCTCCATCTGTGTAAATATGATTGACCATATAGGATGAGGCTAAATGAAACCACCTCCAGGATATGGAAACAAGATCTTTATAACTTAGGGTTGTTGTTCTTAATGTATTATGTTATTTCTTATCTCTTTTGTTGCCCCTTGGTTATTCTCATAGTGTTACAGTATTTGATCTTATTATCTGGTATATTATATATATGCTTTTTTATTTGAAATAGGAAAGGGAAGGGGGAAAACATGATGAGGAGGAGTGGGGGGGAAATGCAGACAAAAAACATGAGAAGGGGTATTAATGTGTGTGAGGTAATGCACCTTCTACCTGGGGACTATAACTGTAACCCCTCTACTAATTACAATAAAAAAGAAAACGTCTACTAAAAAATATCAATGGCTTTCTTGTATGCCAATAATGAGAAGAGTGAGGCAGAAATCAGGAAAGCAACTCATTTTACAATGGCCTCAAGGAAAACTAAATACTTAGGAATAAACTTAACTAAGTATGTAAGTGATCTTTATGGTGAAAATTTAAATACCTGAAGAAGGAAATTAAAGCAGAACTAAGGATGTGGAAAAACCTCTCATGGTCTTAGATTGGAAGAATGAACATCATGAAAATGGCAGTCCTGCCAAGGGCTATCTAAGAATTCAATGCAATACCCATCAATATTCCAATGTCATTCTTTAAGGAAACAGAAAGCAATTCAAAAATTCATATGGAATAATAAAAGACCCCATATAGCATAAATAGTCCTTAGCAGAAAGAACAGCACTGAAGAAATATCAATACCAAACTTTAGGCTCTATTACAGCTCTATGGTAATTAAAACAGCTTGGTTATAACAGAAAAATAGGCCTGAGGACCAATGGAACAGAACTGAAGACCTAAAAATAAATTTGCAGACCTATTGCTACCTAATTTTTGATAATGGAGCAAAAAAACAAATAACAAGGAATAAAGACATCCTTTTTAAGAAATGGTCCTGGCAGAACTGGTTAAGCACCTATAGAAAACTAAAACTGGATCCTTATATATGTCACCCTGCACCAGAATTAATGCCAAATGAATCAGAGACCTTGAGGTTAGAGCAGATACCCTGAAAACTTTACAAGAAGGAATAGGAGATACACTAGGACACATTAGCACAAGTCAAACCTTTTAAAATAAAGGTCTAGAACATAACAAATCAAAGAATGTTTGATCAAATGGGACTTCATTAAACTGCAGAGCTTCTATATGGCATTTCAAACTTTTAGAATCACTTAATTGAAATATCTTCTATATAGAAATACATTCTGTCATTTATGATAGCGCAGTATTTCAAATGTTCTTCCCTGAAGATTAGAAAAAAATGTCATCATGATCAAAACAACAATAAAGTCAGAGATCACTTCCAATGTATTCACTAGAGCAGTAATTTAAATAGAGCATAATTGTTCCTAAAATAGTATGGAAGCTGTGTGCTTTTGTAAGAAAATATGAAAGTTGATGTCAGGACACATGAAATCTTACTTCAGGCAAAAGGAATTTGGAATTTTTTTCTTAATCTGAGTATCTTTTCCCTGTTTATAACCTCCTAGGTCTTATTTATAAAAGAATGGTTCCAACTTGTTCCAATAGAATTGAAATGGCTTAGTGGAAATATCCACCAATACTCTAGCATCCATACAGATGAATTGGAATAGATAGTTACAGGGAATTTTAAACAAATTAGCTAATTGGATGATGGTAAGTAACTATGTTCCATTCCTAAAGTTTCATTTCAGGTTTGGCTTTCCTGGTCTCATGAGCCATTAACACCTAAGGGCTGTGTTTGACTATTATACTAAGAATTTTTTATGAATAATTGAAAAAGCACTTCAAGTAGCAAAGGAATTTATTGAAAGAATATATTTTTAAATTCAGTCAACTGAAATTCAAAGGCAGACTCAGAAATCAGAAAGGGTACAAGAAAGATTCTTCTGCCAAAGAGCCTAAAGTCATGAGGGAAGTGAAAACAGCAGGCTGCTCCACTGTTCTAATTTGGTTAGTATAAGGAACTTATGATCTTAAATCCATTACCTTTTTTCAGTTTAGTTTTTGTTTTCATTTTTGGCAGCTCTGGAGTCAGGTGCCCATGTGAACTCAGTCTATATCATAGGGTTCCTGAAGGTTCGATGCTGACATTTCCTGGCCTGAAATTGACAGTTTTTTTTCTCAACAAAGCAGGAGTCTTATTGCATACAATTAACCAAAATACATATGTCCTGTAGTACTGGGTTCTCTTAATAAATGTTAATCAAGTAACAGAAATATTGAAGTGATAATAATTGATTTTGTCCCTATATTGAGTTTGAGCCTCCTGGCCAGGTTTAGCTTTTTGTATATTATTTGGAGATAAGAGATTCCTACTAAGTGTCTCCTCAAATCTCCTGAGAAGCTAGGAAGATAGCATCAACTACTGGGGCCTTGTAAATTTTAAGCCACTGGATGATGCTTGGACTCCCATTCTCAAATTCATAGAGAAATAGGTCATATATAAAATAACTTAAACTTTGTGACATATATACCTGAATTATTTTAATTATTTTATAAATTATAGCAGTTCTATGAGAGATATTCTAAAAAGATATGTTTATTTTACATGTTGAATAAATGTTACTCTATTTTCCTCCTTTAAAAATCCCTAATAAAGTAAAATGTAAAAGCAGAATTGTTACCATTTATATCCTGGTTGTAATTCTATCCTAATTATTTAGATGTTGAACTGTCTAACATTTAAGGAAAGCATATTTATTCCTGGTTGCTTCCATCTTCAAATTATTTTCCTTCTATCAGATCTTGATTATGTTGTATGTAGAGGTAACTAGTAAGATGTGACATGACTGCTGATGATATTTCTCCAATAACAAATCACAACTTTTCTACAAGGAAGTAATAAGGGGAAAATTGAAGGGCCGAGGGACAGGGAGAATATGAGAAGATAAAATAAAGATGAATAGGGGTTTCCTGTGTTTGTAGTCCCAAGGAAAATGGAGATACAGGAAGGAATTATGGATAAGAATATTGAATTTATCTTCCTCTGACTTTTGAGAGAGAGGATGTACAATGATGATGCTTTCATCAAAACATCGATGAATAGTTGCTGTCATTTATTCAAAGTTTTGTTGGATATAAGTAAAGTAATATTACCAGTAAAAGATATAATATCTGTGCTGTTTGAGGAGAAAGAAAGATGATGGTTTCACAGTGCCAAGAAGGATGAGAAGTCCTGAACACTGACTTTTATTAACAGAGACAAGGAAAGCTACGTGACTGAAAAAAGAAGAGATCGCACTGTGAAAATAGAGTACCAGGGGTCCAGTATATAGATTATACAGGCTGAAAACACTGAGAAGTTTTTTAAGTGTTGACATTCTACGTATTTGTTAAGCAACATTTTCTATCATTTTGTGTGTGCTTTTATGTAAAAGAGGTCTCATTCTATTTTCTCAGAAAGGCTGAGAAAATTAGTATGTTGGATTGGAGGTTACATGGATCCCAGATGACTTTTCAGGATTAATAGGACATTGCAAACTGGAGATAGCTCTCATTCATCAATAAGAAGAGTGAATTAGGGCCAGGAGTGTGACCTAGTGATAGAGTGCTAGCTAAGCATACACAAAGCCCTGGGTCCGATTCCTTGTTACCATATACACAGAAAAAGTTGAAAGCGGTGCTGTGGCTCAAGTGGTAGAGTGCTAGCCTGAGCAAAGGTGCTCAAGTTCCTAGGTTCTGAGTTATAGCTCCAAGACTGGCAAAAAAAAGAAGAGTGAATTAAATATAATTAAGGTGATGTGGATATCAAATAGCATGACATTTTAGGTAGAAAATCAGCGATAGTATGAACAGAGCAGATGGAGTACTGAACCCAAAGCATCTGTAATATGATCTTGCCTGCAGAGGACTATTTTTTGTTTGATTTTTTTTTCCTCCATGAACAGCGTTTTATTTAATTTATTTCATTTCTGATATTTTGCAGCAGACTTTATTTTTGGTAATCAAGTTCTAGTTATCATAAATAATAGCACAATTTTGCCTTCAGAAATGTTCCAGAGACAAATAGGCCAGCTGAAACATATGTAATTTGCACTTAATTTTTCCCACAGTGTATGCATCATCTTTATCCTCTCATTTGATTGAATACAGAACATAAAAATATTCTTATATAATTTACCAAGATCCTTATCCTTGGTAACTTTTTATATTACCATTCAGATATGTTGGTATTAAAATGCATAACACTTGACTAAGGATCAAAACTGCATTTGAATTGGATATAATGCATCTTTAGATTTTCTTCTAAATCCTCAGCCAATTAACAAATCAAAATGTTTCACTTTGTGTTATTATCTCTTATTTCTTCTTATATGCCACACACATCAACAATAAATCTAAACTAAAGTATATCACTAAGCTGAAATGCCACAATTCAATAGCAGTGATAATGTTTATTTATGATTTTAACAGCACGTATGTATTGTAGAAGGGGGAAACTCATTGTGATATTTCCCCACTCCTGCACACATACACACCAAATGAACTTCAATCAAATTGTCCATCCACAGTTCTCCTTTACCCCTCTCCTTTTCTCCTTGAATACATTTCAACAGATAACAGATTTAATTATTATCTTTTCATACATTATGTAAAGTTCTTTCTGTGCATTCATCTTATTGATCTCATCCACTAGCTCTCTCCCTTCCTGCTGGTACCTGCCCTCAAAAATCCTCTTTTATTTCTTGTCACTTATTGCACTAGAATGTTAATTGTAGCAAGGTGTTTCCCTGCCATATTTCATCTGTGCATATTTTATAGTACGTCAAATTAGTCCCTTCCATTTGCTCACTCTTTACAAAGGAAATAGCATTTGTTGAAGTATAACATATATACAGCAAGTTAAAAGAAGCACTATTTTCCAAAATGAAAATAGTAAAATAAGATGAAACATAAAACATGACCAACAATTCAGATATAGGTTCAATGCCAACTTCTCATGAATCTAATTGATCCATAAACCCATGCCAATCTCTTTTGACTTCCACAATCAAATAATACATTTCATTTTCCTTCAACTTGTAACTTGAATGATATCAAATATTTACTTTGGTGTCTAGCTTTAGACTTTATATCAGTAAGATATATTTAGTTTTTATGTGTTGCAGTAAAGTTTCACTTCTTTATCTATAGGAAATATGTTCTAGAATTTCTGTAGATTCCTGAAACTATGGATATTATGACTATTTATGTAGACTATTTTCCTTATACATACTATGATTTTAATGCTATTTCATTCTTTACTAAGCATGAACTCTTAAGTTTTCACTCATTACAAGAAGTAATTTGTATCTTCTGTTAGGCATATATAAGTTTTCAGCTCTTCTACTCTTTTAATTGCAGGTCATACTCAGTAAATAAAATAAGAGATACTAGACTAAAAGCCCTATGATACTATTACAAACAAGCAGATATATGAAATGCATATCAAGTAACAAATGGGTATATGGTACACTGTCATAATAAATGTGTTGTATAGTGAGATAATTCAGGTTTTGGACTGGGTTTAACAGAATAGTCCAAGATTTTACTACAATATTCAGAATAGTATTCAATGTAAACCATATAAATTGTTTCTGGATTGTTCCATTTAATATTCTCATGTAGACATTACTCCTCACATTCGAATGAGTCATGGAAAAGCAAATCAAAATAGTGGGTTTGTCTATTATAACTTGTTTTTCTTGTTATTGTGTCTCTTACAAAAATACATGACTATACTATGTTTAAATTTTCATTTTGGGCTGGGAGTTTGGCCTATTGGTAGAGTGCTTGCCTACCATGCACAAAGACCTGGGTTCAATTCCTCAGTACCACACACATAGAATAAAAGTCAGAAGTGATGCTGTGGCTCAAGTGGTAGAGTGCTAGCCTTGAGAAAGCCCAAGGACACTGCTCAGGCCCTGAGTTCAAGCAAAAAATAAAAAATAAAATAAAAATAAAATTTTCATTTTACCAGTAAAGGACATCTAAGTAATTTTTCTTTCAAAATTATTCTAGAAAAATTTTCACTGAAAATTTTCCTGTGTCTGTTACACACATATATAGGCATGGAAAATAAGCTATATTGACTTTGGCAAACCATTTTCCTGTGAGGATATTATAAAAGAAGTGCTTTTTCATTTTTATCTATATTTCTTATTTCAGAATATTTAATTTAGAGCCTTTTCACATTTATTTCCTAACCAAAAGATGCATGTCTTAATAAATTTGACATTTTGTATGTGCACAAATAGGTTGCTAATTTCTTTGTTTCAGTCTTTAGCTTAGATACAAAAAGTAACCACCTATTTTATGTTTTTGTTTTTGTCTTTTTAAATTTTATTTCCCATGCAATTTAACTATTGTCTTCCTAGGACTTAATAAGTAAAGCCAGTTATGCATATTGAACCTTTCTAAAGTTAAAAAATCAGAACAATTTTGACAAAGGGAAATGTTGGAATGTAGCTCAAACTACATTAAATAGGCTTTGGAAAAATGTAGTAACAGAGAAATATTGTTAAATGAAGTACTAATAGGTTTTAATTTAATATTAAACTTCAGCAATGTATTACCATGGATTTATGAAAAAATATATCTTTGGGCATAAGAAAGTTTTATAGTTTTCTACATATGAAATTTTTATATCATAGGTCACCTTTTATTTTAAACCAGACTAAGCAAGCTGGGACAAAAGAAAATAGCTTCCAATTTGAACAGAATACATTATAAGTTAAGGATATTGTTAAAATCTAATTGCACAAAGAGTCTCATTTGAGAGAGAGATGGTTATAAATACTGAGGATAGTTAAGGGTTACAATTATATATTTATTAGAGGTAGAGATTAATGGGCAGATATATGGCTGGACTTTGATAGATTGGATTCTATTTGTATGTCAGAAATTATTTTATTTTGTGACCTTGAACAAGCTGCTTAAGTTCACTGTCTTATAATTTTTCATGAGCATAATGTGAATAATATTACTTCTTCCTCCATTCTAAAGATTGATTGGAACATTCTTCTGGAAGAGTGATGGTACATTAATTTCTTTGGTATTTTTTTAATATTTCATTTCTTCCCCCTAGAATACATGGGAATGTACTTCAACAAAGCCTTTAAAAAAAGCCTAATATTCTACACTAATATTCTTTATCATAAAAATTAAGAGTTGATGTTTACCTCACTAGTTGTATAACTAATAATATGACTATCCATTGATGTTCTAGACAAAAATTTTGCTCATTGATTTAAACAGTTAATTTTCTAAATTTTATGCTGCATAGAAATTACTTTTCTGTCTAATCAATCCTGTCATCCAGTGAGCAATTAACTTCCCTATGGATATTCTGGGTATTGAGCTACTATAGATAGCACTTACTTTTTGATAGATTAACTATTGTTGATTAAAAATCCATAGTGCTATATTTCATCCTAAAGATTCAATAATGGGGTGATTGCACCAACTTATTTATTTGGGGGAGGTTTTAATAAGGTGCCCTGTGCAATGTCATTTTCATTTACCAGAAAAAAGCATTGTCTAATTATGATGCCACAGAAGAAAGCGCAAGACAGAGACTTATCAGTCTTAGAATATTTTTCTTTCTATTGTTGACAGATGCATGTATTGTTGTAAGAAATGGTGAAACTAAAAAAATATATCATTGACAGTTTATGATTGGCTAGAGGTGTACTTAGTCTTTCATACTGTTGCTTTGTGCAATGTAAAGACTCTAGAATATTGATAACATAAATCTTACTAGATAAATGTTCTAGGTTGCAAATATGTTTCCATTGTTATTATAGTTTCAGAAATTAAATATACCAGTGAGAAGTAAAATCTGATCGAGTCTTGATTAGTACTTAATTGCATTCATTTAACATGAAGTCATGATTTATGATAGCTAAATTTCTTGAATACCTGTTTGAAGTCATTTACCATTTTTTTCTTTCCATATTTTTTATTGTAATTAGTAAAAGGGTTACATGATATTTGCCAGATAGAAGGTGCATTAATTCACATACATTGATACCCTCTCACATGTCTTGGTACCCATTACCCTCCCACCCCAGACCCCCCACCCGTCTTGGTTTTCCCCCCTTCCCTATCAAATTTCAAATATCCAAATACAAATAAATTCAATATATCAGATAACAAAGTGAGATACTATACCAATATGAGATAACCAAGGGACAGCAAAGGAGATGAGAGACAACATAGTACATTAAGGACAACAATCATTCATTATATGGCTTTGTTTCGATATCCTGGAGGTCCTTTCAATTAGCTTCACATTATATGGCCTTATGTATCAAGATTTTGCTCTATTGCAGATCTCTGCTAGTAGAGCCCAAGGTTTCTACTGATTATGACGAATGAGGGAAACCATTGAGCCTAAGTTCCTTTGAGTCTGGCTTACTTCACTTAATATGATTTTTTCTAAGTCTTTCCATTTCCTAACAAATGGGGCGATGTCATTCTTTCTGACAGCAGCATAGAATTCCATTGTGTACAAATACCACAACTTGTTGATCCACTCATCAACTGAGGGACATCTAGGTTGGTTCCATATCTTTGCTATGGTGAATAGTGCTGCAATGAACATTGTTGTGCTAGTGGATTTAGTATGTCCTTGTTTCTGGATGGTTGGGTAAATGCCAAGTAGTGGAATTGCTGGGTCATAGGGGAGTTCTATGTTTACCTTTTGAGGCACTGCCACACTGCTTTCCATAGTGGTTGAACGAGTTTGCACTCCCACCAACAGTGTAGTAGTGATCCCTCCTGGCCACATCCCCTCCAGCATCTGTTTTTATTCGTTTTCCTGATCCTGGCCATTCTAACTGGTGTGAGGTGGAATCTTAGAGTTGTTTTGATTTGCATTTCTTTTATGACCAGAGATGTTGAGCATTTCTTCATGTGTCTATAGGCCATTTTTGTTTCTTGTTCAGAGAAGACTCTCTTTAAGTCTTTGGCCCATTTTTTAATGGGATGGTTGTTACTTTGGAGATTAGTTTTGGAGTGATTCAATTTTTTGAGTTGTTGATATATTTTAGATATGAGGCCTTTGTCCGTTGTTTGATTGGTGAAGATCTTCTCCCACTCTGTAGGCTTCCTGATTAGTTTACTAGCTATGTCCTTTGCCTTACAAAAGCTCTGCAGTTTAATGCAATCCCACTTATCCAGTCCTTCTCTGATTTGTTGTGATTTTTGGTCCTTATTAAGAAAGTTCCGACCTGTGCCAAGGAGGCCTAGTGTATCTCCTATTCCTTCTTGTAAAGTTTTCAGTATGTCAGCTTTTACCTCCAGGTCTTTGATCCATTTGGAGTTAATTCTAGTGCAGGGTGACAAAGAAGGATCCAACTTTAGTTTTCTGCAGGTGCTTAACCAGTTCTGCCAGCACAACTTGTTGAAGAGGCTGTCTTTCTTCCATTCTATTTTTTTGGCTCCCTTGTCAAAGATTAGGTGGCCATAGGTCTGTGGTTTAATATCTGGGTCCTCAGTTCTATTCCATTGGTCTTCAGGCCTGTTCCTGTGCCAGTACCAAGCTGTTTTGAGAATTATAGCTCTGTAATAGAGTCTAAAGTTTGGAATTGAAATTCCTCCAGCGCTGTTCTTTCTGCTAAGAAGTGTTTTTGCTATACGGGGTCTTTTATTATTCCATATGAAATTTTAGATTGCCTCTTCTATTTCTTTAAAGAATGACATTGGGATACTGATGGGTATTGCATTGAATTTGTAGATAGCCCTTGGCAAGATTGTCATTTTCACAATGTTGATTCTTCCAATCCAGGAGCATGGGAGGTTTTTCCATTTCCTTAGTTCTGCTTTAATTTCCTTTTTTAGGGTTTTAAAGTTTTCATCAAAAAAGTCCTTTACATTCTTAGTTAAGCTAATTCCTAGGTACTTTATTTTCTTTGAGGCTATTGTGAAAGGAGTTTCTTTCCTATTATTGCCTCGTTCCTCTCACTGTTGGCATAAAGGAAGGCAGTTGATTTTTGAGGGTTGATTTTATAGCCTGCTACTCTTCCAAAGTTTTGAGTCAGCTCAAGGAGCTTGGGAGTAGAGTCTATAGGATTCTTTAAATACAGAATCATGTCATCTGCAAAGAGGGATAGTTTTATTTCCTCTTTCCCTACTTGGATCCCCTTTATGCTTGCTTCTTGCCTTATTGCACTGACTAGGAATTCTAGTACTATGTTAAAGAGGAGTGGAGAGAGTGGGCATCCTTGTCTCTTTCCTGATTTTAGTGGGAATGGCTTTAGATTTTCACCATTAAGTGTAATACTAGCAGTAGGTTTCTCATACACAGCCTTTATTACATTGAGGAATGTTCCATGGATTCCTAGTTTCTCCAGAGCTTTTAACATAAAGGGGTGTTGGATCTTGTCAAATGCCTTTTCCGCGTCTATTGAGACAATCATGTGATTTTTGTCCTTGCTCCTGTTGATGTGTTGAATTATATTAATTGATTTGCGTATGTTGAACCAGATTTGCCTCCCCGTGATGAATCCAGTTTGATCATAGTGTATAATGTTTTTGATGAGTTGTTGCAGACGGTTGGCCAGTATTTTGTTGAGAAGTTTTGCATCAATGTTCATCAAAGATATAGGTCTATAGTTCTCTTTCTTTGATGAATCTCTGTCTGGTTTGGGAATGAGGGTTATACTGGCTTCATAGAATGAGTTTGGTAAGGAACCTTCATTTTCAATTTCGTTGAAGAGCTTGAGGAGTATTGATGTGAGCTCTGCTTTGAAGACCTTATAGAATTCAGCTGTGAATCCATCTGGCCCTGGGCTTTTCTTAGGTGGAAGTTCTCTAATTGCCATTTCTATTTCAGAGCTTGAAATAGGCCTGTTGAGTTGGCTTAGTTCTTCTTGGTTGGCGGACGTTTTCCTGTGCTACTTCCAGGGGCGGCCCCAATCCAAGGGTCTGGGGATTGAGAGTTTCAGGGGCTCTCAGCAGGACCAGCAGGAGACCCTTCTGTTCCCAGGGGCAGGGCCCAGCTGGGGATGTGGGCTCCAAGGGTGGAGCCGCGCCTTTTTGGTTCTCAGAAGGGGAGCTTGGCTGCTGGTCGGCCCTTCAGATCCCTGCTGTGTTTCCACTGCTTTGTCAGAGTCTGTGACTCTGGGGGGCCCCTCGGTGGTGTCTTGCTCAGGATTCCCAGCTGGAGGATGCCCCGCTCAGGAATTGAGGTGGGGGCAGATGCTGGTTCCTATTTTCCTGCACCCCCTACCCACTGTTGTAAGGCAGGGTCCCAATGCCCTCCACTCTCCAGATCCAGTGGCCTGGGAGAGGAGTCTGGTGGGTGGGTGGGAGCTGGGACAGTCCCGCCTCCCCTGGTGGGGTGCTGAGTCTTAGGGTCTGCCCGCTTGTCAATCTCCAGTCAGAGGGCTGGGGGTTGAGCCCGTTGGGCGGGTGGGAGTTGGGACAGCCCCGTCTCCCTTGGGTGCTGGGTCTTATGGGTAGCCCGCCTGTCAATCTCCAGTCAATGGCCTGAGGGAGGGAGCTGTTGAAGGAAGGGACAGGATTCTAAATTCCTTGCCCCCCTTCTATTGCCAGTCTTTCTCGGGCGGGGTGTTGGGGTCTGAGTTAAGTTCTATTGCTTGGCACCCGCTCCGCTTTCCTGATGTGTTTGGGGACGCGCTGTATTACTCACGCCTCTGCGTCCGTCTGCGGGTGCTCCACGGTGATGGGGAGTCTTTCACTCCCCTCCGGTCTCCACCACCGCCTGTGTTCTGCGTCTGGGTTCTGTTGCTTGCTGTTCTGGTTCTGCATCTGGGTTCCCCTGCTTCCGCTGTTAGATGGCCCGGTTCTGTGCTGGTTTCTGCAGCCGTTGGGCTCCCAGCCTGGCGCCCTCCACTGCCGCCGCTTTTCGTGGATTAGATCCGGCGCCCGCCGCCACTTTCTCAGCGTGGAGCCGGCACCCGCTCAAGCCGCTTTTCGCGGCTTGGTCTGGTGCCAGCTGCAGCTTTTCGTGGCTTTCCGAGGCTTTCGTGGGTTGGATCTGGCCGCGAGAGGTGGGGGAGGGGTCCTCGCGTTCCGAGTTCTTTGAGAAAGTTGGATGTGAGCTTTATCTGGATTTCTTTTCCGGTTTGAGTCCTTCTCCGTTGCTTTTTGAGTTTGTTGTTATTGATTTCTTTAGGTAGTTGGCTCGTGGGACTCCCTGGTTCTCTCTTTTTGTCAGAGAGAGCTAGGCTGCGTCCCTATTGTGTCGGTGCCATCTTCCTTCCTCTGTCATTTACCATTTTTCACTAGAAATCTATGTTATCTCATGATTTGAAATAGGTAATTGATTATCTTTCTGATTGGATAATGGATGGATGTATTCACAGATTTGTCTACTTTGGGCATATCCTATAGTCAATGTCACAGTAAAGTTTAATTACTGCCTAGATAGGAGTGTGAAATGCCTGTACTCTCAGAGGATGTCTGTGAAGGCATTTCTGGAGATTAGATCATGGCTAGTTAACATAAAGAATAATACACTACTGATAAATTTGAAATATGAAAGATGGGTCCTGGTTGAAGAGGTGGAGAAATATTCATTAATCTTCATTCCTTCTGTATTTTGGACAATTTTATCTCATCTTTTATTTCATGAACTTCTACAATATACCAGATGTTCTAATTCCACAAAAATTCACCATTTTGGAAAAGGAGAAAATTTAGCCTAATGAATTACAGGTAAGTCCTGCAAACCAGATAAATCCCAAGACCTTTTTACTGTAATCTCAAGACAAGTATCATTTTCCTCATCTGTCTTGCACTTTCTCCATCTTCTTTAGTGTTGTGAAATAATAATCTGTGCTGTTAATTGTTGTCATTTGGCACTTCATAAGGAAAAGGTAAGGAGAAGTAAGAATAGAACTAAACGATTGCAATAGATATTTAGGTTAGTTTTAACACTAGCGAGAGACTCTGAAAGCAAAATACTTTCTCAATGTCTACCAGTCCCGTTAAACTCTAATGCTTTCATGCCCTCAGATTAGTAGTTTGTTATTGATGACTCAAAATATTTACCATATATTGAGTAGTGTCAAATAATTACAACCCAAGAAAAAATAAGATAATTATATTTAATAGAGTTAAAAACTGGGGAGCATTTATATTATATGGATAAAAATATATGCCTAGCCCCTTAATTTGAATAGTTACTATTAAATCATTTTAACATTCATATTAGCTCCAAATTGACTAGCCAGAGTCCTCAGTTGTAACTGATAATCTGGATCAGTGGTTCTTTGCTACACTTTCCTTTGGGTTTTAACTCTGCCAAGATGTGTCTCTCAAATCCTGTGGAAAACCCTGGTTGAGCACCTAATTTCAAAGCCTTCAAAGTAAACTACTAAGCAGTGGGCTTTAAATAAAAAGTAGAAGATTTACTGATGTTTCCTCCTGTGTTCTGCTTTAGAATCTTCAGTTTCTTCTACTTGAAAATTAGCATTTTATTTGTCTTATTATGACCATTACCAAAGAGTTCCCCATCAATCTATAAACACATGTAAGTCACAAGAATTCATAAACTATTTATCTACTATACATTCTTTTGTCTATTTTAAATAGGAAAGAGAAGGGGTAAAACAAGATGATTGGGAGGGACTAAGGGGAGAGAATGGGGGGCAAAAACGTAATAAGGGGTATCAGTGTTTGAGAAATACTGTACCTACTACATGATGAATGTAACTGTAACCTCTCTATACATTATTCCAACAATAAAATACAACTTAAAAAAAGGTGATTGTAAGTCTTACATTCTGAAAAATCATACAACTAAAAGAAGCATCTGGTATGCGTAAAGGGAAAGGAATTTAATACTTATCTGATGACTCTAAAGTCTGATACAAGCCAGGGAAAAATAAGATAGCAGAGGATGTTGAGTCGATGCAATATACAGCCCTCAGTGACCATGTGAAAGATGCTTCCAAGTGTCCTTTGAAAGAGGAGATTGCTAGTCAACAGAAGAAACCACGTAGAACTCCCACAGGATCCCCTAGGTCTGTCAGTTTTTCAAAGGCAGCCTTTGTCAGCCAGCGATGGAGGATGTTCAGATAACTGGGTGGGGAATTTTTACTTGGGAAGTCCCATTAAGTAGGCTAATACTTGGCAGAGAAAAATACAAACGATGTGCTTTTAATGATCTATGGAATCTAAGAAATGAATTTGTACAATTAAATAGCAAAATTCCAGAGGCTGTGAAGTGCAAGAGATAAAAACAGAGAGGGTAGGGCCAGGTAATAGGTACCAAGTTAGACCCAGACAAGATGAATAAGCTCTGGTGTGCTATTGTACTGAAATGATTGAAGGCAAAAATATTGTATAACACTTCATAAAACAGAAGAGAGATTTTGCTTTTTTATCACAAATGATAAATACTTGAGATGATACATAGCCTAAATATTGATTAATAACACAATTTTTAAATATACTAAAACCTCACTCAGCACAACATTGAAAATCCAATTTTAAGCTGTGCACTGGTGGCTCATACTTGTAATCCTAGCTGCTCAGGAGGCCATATAGCTGAGAATTATGGCTTAAAGCCAGCCTGGGCAGGAACAGCCATAAGACTCATCTATAATTAACCATCAGAAAGCCAGAAGTGGTGCTGTGGATCAAAGTAGTTGAGCACCAGCTTTGATAAAAAAAAAAAGGTCAGGGACAGAGCCCAGGTCCTGAGTTCAAGCTACATTACCAACAGCAACAATAAAAATGTACTGGAAAGAGGAGGAATTTAAAGACCAAAGACTGAAGTTTGTAGCTTCAACTTGGAGGAACTACCTGCTTTATAAAAGGGGAGATCCTATAGGATTTATTTCTGTGATCTATCTAAATGTCACTTTATGTTCAGGGCTCTGCTTTATAATTTTAATCTATCAGTATTCGTAAGTCTGTTCAACGAACTGAGATTATGGTTAAACTTTACTCGATTTTGTGAAACATATAAGATCTGCATTGAAGTCTGAGGGCTTTAACTGTCTAAATTTGCTTCTTCATTCTCTTATCACTCCTCTGCTTTGATTTATTTCTAATTTCTCTTCCACCTCTGCTTCTTAAAAGACTCAGCCTTCATATCTCATCCACTCAGTCATTACCAGAGTCTGACCTTCAGACCTCATTCTACACTTAGAATAAACCTGTTCTCTAGTTTGAGTGTTCTCTTGCTTATGCTGCCATAGGTGTACTAGCCCACAGATTGAAACAAACAAGGTCATTCCTGCAGCACAGCTTTGTGAATCCCACCCCAACCCCCTGCCTGGCAAGCTATCTTCTGTTTGAGCCATCTGCTTTCTCCTCATTAGTTAGGCCTCTGATTAAAGGTCACCTTTTCTAGAGTCATTTCTGGATCATGATATGAAAAACAGGCTTTCCTTCTGCCACTTTCACTTACTGAATTTATGTTCTTTCTGATACTATTGTCTGAAATGTTACTATGATTTATAAATTTACCATCCTTCCTTTTCTCTAAAAAGGCTTGACCATTGCCCTTTTATGTGAATTACTGTGTCTTCATGCACTGGAAAGTAATTGGCCTCAGCAAGATTGAAATGTATGTGTCATGAGTGATTTTCAGTTTTAAGTCTTTCTTTTTTATTTTTCAGAATAGCTCTCTCATTATTATTTGCTTTGATCATAGAAAAAGCGTACATACTTTAAGTCAGGGCTCTATTTTTTTTAAATTTTATGGTCAGGGTGATATGACATACAAAGGAGTTACAGTTATATATGTAAGGTAGTGAGTACATTGCTTGTTGGACATTATTATCCCACCCATGTTTTTCCCCCACTTTCCCCAGCCCCATTTTAGAGATCATATTCAACATTATTGCCTTTTGTGTATTGCTGTGACATTGGTTCACCCTTTGCTTTCAATGTCCTGCTTTAGAGAAATTGTGTAAAATATCTACAGTTATTCTATCTCCTTAAAATGAGTGATGAATATTACTGAAATTAAGTAATATTGTGATCTGCAATATAGCTCCATCCTTTGTAGGTATTCACTGAATATTTTCCGTTGGGATCACATCAACTCTTTATTTAATGAAATCATTCTGTGAGGTAGCTCACATTATTATTATTTTTTCAGGTTGAGTCTTGAACTGTCCCTGAGTCTCTGTGCTGAAGGCTAGCACTCTGTCCCTTGAGCCACAACACCAGTTCAGGCTTTTTCTGAGTACTTTGTTGGAGATAAGAATCTCATAGGCTTTCCTGCCCAGGGTAGCTTTGTCCCTTAATCTGATAGCTAGGATTACAGGTGTGAGTCACCAACACCCAGCTGGCTACCACACATGGTTTTATAAAACTCATTATCTGCTCCTTTCTGTCCACATGCATACCATACCTTTACACACACATGACAAGTGAAAACATTAAGACTAAAAAAGCAAGTGAGTTGTGAAGATTCCTATAATCAAAAAGTAATTGCATCTCAATTTAAATTTGTATACACTTAACTGGTATTTCTTAATTTGCTTGCTGAGACATAGAGGTGACTATAGATTCTATTTACCCACAAACTGGAAAAATGGTAGGTGATATCAGTGGCCACCGAACTCTGCTCAGTTCATTTCACTTTGAACAGCCAATAGTCATTAAGAAGAATAGATTTAAAGCAATGACCTAGAAATCAAAGGCAGTGTATGACCTATTGCAAATCTCTTGAGCCATCTAGGCCAGCCAACAATTTCTAAACATTCGTTGGGTTTTGAAGTGGCTATGTTAGAAAGGACATTTGGGAAATTATAGAGGAAAATAATTTAGAGGGCTTTTGGGCTGTAAAACTTAAAATTTCACTGTAATTACCAGAGGAAGGGAATGGTAACAGTAAAATCCAATTATTTCTTTTTTTTTCAGTCAGAAGAACAAAGACAGAGAAGGTACATGGAGAAAATGGTTTATCTGTGTCTTCTTTGCAACTAAAATTTTTCTTTTTGCATCTCCTTGTCTTTTTCTCTTCACATTTTATTACCAATTAATAGATATGTAATTGCGTGTTGATGGCTGTGCTACTGAGCTCTTCCTCTCCTTTCTCAGGCAGTTCTGAAGATAAATTATAAGCAATCGATTTCTGTTAAGGTGAATAGATGGTCTAGTTTTTGCCACAATATTCAAGTTTTCCCCCCTCAGTCAATTCCCAGTGTCCTAGTGATTTATTTACCTTTGCTACATTTGGTGTCCATGTTCTTTATACCAGTGGCATGGAATTCTAATTAGTTCCTGATGAAATGTGCAAGGATGTGTTCTAAACTAGGAATGGGGAAAAGTTACATTTTCTCTCTTCTCTGTGTCAAGATTTCTTCAATCTAGGAAGAGCTAAAAGACATGAAGTTTGCCCATTTTAAAGCAAAGCTAGATGATGTTTAAAGCTATATGTTAGGAAATGAAAAATTCTTTTCGGCTCATCTGTGTAAAACAATGTCAAGGAACACTAAAATTTCTAGTCTAGTATTTTGTTTTATTTACAATGATAGTCAAGTTGCAAAACATTTAAAGGAATTGCACAAAGGAATGCCTAAATTTTCTATATAGATTTATTTGTTCATTGCCTCTCCATCAATTACTTTTTCAGTATAAAAGTGATATAATAGTGCTTTTATTTCTTAAATATAAAATTGTTTACTTAGACACTTATAATACAGTTGGCAAATTCAAATTTTTATTCTTTTCTACTGTGTGTTAAATATTCCGGTTTCATCAAATATCACTATGATCTCCTTTATTGTCACTTACCTCCTAAGACAAGAATCATTCTAGGAATACAAATAATATTTGTTGTCATGTCTATGTAGTTTCCTTCCATCTGTAGATCTTTTTTTTCTTCCTCTTTCATGGTATTGATATCTTGAAAACTTTCACCGTGTTATTTTATAGAATATTCTTAAACATGTGTATTTCTGAGGTTCTGTTTTTAATATATTCAAGTTATAAATTTGGGGTTAGGACTATTAAATGCAATGTTCTCGACAGAAAAGGCGTGGGTCAGGAAGGGGAGTTGGAAAGAGACCCCGAGGAAGTAAAGATAATCCATGTATATTATAATGCATGTAAAGTCAAGAGATCACAAACATTGTACCATTAACAGACACTAATAAAATGTGGAAAGACCGAGGAGCATCTGCAGAGAGCAGAACCTGTACACTAACTGCCTATCTGAGAAGAAGGCCAGGATTACAGGTGAGAGCCACTACACTCGGCTCCTTTTTATTCTTGACGTGTTAGTTTGCTTTGGTTAAGAAATATCCTGGTGTTCAGGAGTTCTTTTTACTTTGTTCACAATTATAACACTTATAATAATTCAATTGCTTTCCACATGTTAATAGCTCATGATGTTGGGCACTGTTGTCTCACACCTGTTAGCCTAGCTACTTAGGACACTAAAATTTGAGGATCACAGTTACAAGCCAACCTGGGCAGAAAAATTCATGAGATTCTCATCTCCAATGAACTATTCAGAAAAACCTAGAAATGATGCTGTGGCGCAAGTGCTTGCCTAGCATGCATGAAGACCCGGGTTTGATTCCTAGGTATCACATACATAGAAAAAGTCAGAAGTGGTGCTGGCTCAAGTGGTAGAGCACTAGTCTTGAGGAAAGCCCAAGGACAGTGAACATTCCCTGAGTTCAAACTCCAGGACTGGAAAAAAAAATCCTTAGTCAAATTGGCCATTGTGAAAAAAAATTGGCCATTATGATTTGTATTATCTTTAGGCCATTTTGGTCTAAATTATAACTTAAAGGTGGAAAGTTAGAAAATGTTTTTGGCAGTTGTTCAGTTTTAAAATATGTGTTTATGTTTTATAACTTATACTTTTATAGAATTAACTATACCTACTAAGTAAAATAATGCACCTTCAATCTGGTGAATATAATGTAACCCTTTTATTAACTACAATAAAAATATATCAAAAAATAAAGAAATTAGAAATTCCTTACCCCCCCCAAGGAATTGACTATACCTCTGTCTTTGTAAAAATTCAGTTTCATAATCAAGTTTGTAAATTTAAATATAGCTTCAAAAATAAAAATTAACAGCAGCTAGGACTTTGGCCTAGTGTTAGAGTGCTTGCTTAGCATGCACGAAGACCTAAGTTCAATTTCTCGTGTGGTAGAGGTCTAGCCTTGAGAAAGCCCAAGGACAGTGCTCAGGCTTTGAGTTTAAACCCAAGCACTGGCAAAAAAACCCCTAATAATAAAAATTGAAAAACTTCAGATCTCACATTAATGAATATAGTGAGTTTTAAAATATATTATCTATGTTCCTACACGTACTCATTTTCATCATTATAATTATACATAATTAAACTGCATAATGTGTATAGCTAGACACCATCTGCTAATTCCTGATGTTGACTACAACTTATTAACATTTCTTGTATAAATTCCAGAGGCAGCTGTAATAGAGACAATAGTTTAGTCAGCAAAAGTAGGGTCCAGCCTTGTACTCAATGTTCTCCCTTAATGAAGAGGTCAATTAATTAAGTCTATTTAATTTTTATATGAAAATACCAATAATATGAATCCAAGGGTCTAATGAAGCCACAAAACAAAGACACTTAAAATCTGGGTGATGCATATTCCAATAAAACCTTTGGAATATGGTTTCAGAAATGTACCAGGATATCTGAGAGAAGCCTGTATATGTTAATGTATATATATACGTATGCCATGATGTATGTATGTGTGTGTATATTTAAGATGGATCTTATTTTGTAGCCTAGGATGGCTCTGAACTTTCAATCTTCCTCACTTCAACTTTGCAAGTGCAACATCTTTACAACTGCAACATCTTTACAACTGTTTAGTGTTTTAGTGCTTATGAATCAAAGATGTGAACTACAAATCCATACGCTGAGATCTCAACTGCCAGTATTCACATATATAATTGCATTTGGCCATAGGAGTCAGGAGTTTCTGAGGATTATTCATCACAATGGGGTTCTCATTCAGTGTTCAATATGACCAGTGTCTTAACAAGGGGTGGGGGAGAGCAAGATCAAGGCCCGTCTTCAGAGAAGGATGGCCATGTATGTTCAGGACAGTTCCAGTGCAACTATCTGCAAGCAAAGGAGAGAATCCTCAGAAGAAATCAGTCTTACTTGATCTTGAAATTCTACCCTCAATAATGATGAGAAAATAAGTTTTTGTTGTTTATCCTTCCCAATTTGTATTTTGTTATGGAAGCCTTAGCACACTAGCATACTAACAAAGTTCCTCTCCCTCCCTCTCTCTCTCTCTCTCTCTCTCTCTCTCTCTCTCTCTCTCTCTCTCTCTCTCTCTCTCTCTCTCTCTCTCTCTCTCTCTCTCTCTTAAAACTTTTCCACACAAGGGAACCATGCTGCAAAGAACAAACAATGAAGAATAGAGATAAAATGTTCAGGCTATAATACTTGCTCATGTACTTTTACTTGCACAAAAATGGTATCTTCATTGATGTGGATTACCAATGTTTCCAAGTCCAGCCTTACTTTGGATTAGCTTTCCCAGAGAATACCCATGAGTAATTGTTACTGAGGTATTCAGAAGGGCAAATGGAGCATTATGATAGTAACATGTTCATTTGAGCACTGACCTGGTATAAATAAATTAATGAGAAGAAAGAGGAAAGAAAGCAAATAACCATATTTTCCCCCTGGTTACTCATTTCCTGCTTAGAATAAAGTTGATGACTTCAGTCTTCCACCAGACACATAGGTGCTCCCTCACTGCTAAGCTCTTCGAAGCTGTAGCTTCTGCTCTGGCTTTCTTGGGTCAGTCACTTCTTTTTTTTATTGTAATTAATAAAGGGGTGACAGTTATATTCACCAGATAGAAGGAGCATTACTTTGTACACATTGATACCACTTCTCATGTTTTTGTCCCCATTTCCCTCTCCCTACCTCTTCCAGTCACTTCTTAAATTCTCTCTGGCAATCTCAGAATTGCTGCTCTTTAAATTCTGGAAGGTTAAAAGCATAACAAGGTAAGGTAAATCACTGTCTTTTTTACTCCATTTAACTTTCTGTCACATACCCAGTACCTTTCCTCTCAAGACCCAGAGCACTCATTTTATATATTAAGGGAGGTTGTTTAGTTATATAAGGGCATCTATTTATATACACAGGGTGGTTTTATTTTTTTCTGTTTATTTTAGATTATTCATATGCTTTTCAGCTTCAAAAATACTGCAAAATTATTTTGCTAAGACCCAAGGCTTAAAATCCAACAAGTTGTTAGTATGAATTCAATTAAGCTCACATAACAATATACTCTATTTCAATTTCTCTTTGAAGCATAGCACTGATTCAAATTAAGAAAAAGATGACTTGCTGGAGATGATAGTAGCTCATACCACCAATCCTAGTTACTCAGGAGGTGAAGATCTGGAAGATAGCACTTTATGACGAGCCTGGGTTAGAATGGTAACTAGGCCCCTCTAACTAGGACTCAAGGCATGACATTCCATGCCTATGAGTCTAGCTATTGGTAAACACATCAGAAGATCACAGCCTATAGCTAGCTTGAAGTAAAAATGGGAGAACCCCATCTGGGAGAGGAAGAACTGAAAACAAAATTTAAATTTAAAGGACCTGCAGGAGACCCTGAGTTTTAACTCCAGCATTGAATATCAAAAGGGACTTAAGGACAAAGTTTCATATTAACGATTCCTCACAAGTCCTTAACATGCTGCAATAGAAAAATGTTGTTCACTTTATTGTAACAGGCTTCAGCTCTGCTCTCAAAGCTAAAGTTGACAATGTATCTTTGTCTTATCTTTCTTTGCTTTAGATTTTTATAGGTTATGGTCTCTAACTTTTGATTCTATATTCTCTAAGCTGGTCACCTGAGTGTTGATCTTCCTTACTTTTGAATCTTGTAGTAATTTAATGTCCTCAAATAACTAAATAATTTTTTAAAATGTAATAATGTGAAAACAAGGACCATGAATGCTAACAAAATTGACAATTTAAAGAACTTTAAAATGGTTACAGTCTTTTCTGTATCAACTTGGTCAATATGGTTGACAGTTTGGGTCAGAAAATACCAGTGCAAATTCAGAAAATGTCAACCATAAATAGATATCTAAGCAGAATTTGTCTATTATCCATAATTAATCTGAAATGAGCTTAATGGAAAAACTTCAGTTTTATTTATTTTTATTTACTTTTGATTTTTGCCAGTCCTGGGGCTTGAACTCAGGGCCTGAGCACTGACCTGGGGCTTTCTCAAGGCTAGACTTCTACCCCTTGAGCCACAGCACCACTTCTGGCTTTTTCTATGTATGTGGTACTGATGAATCGAACCTGTGTCTTCGTGCATGATAGGCAAGCACTCTACCATTAGGCCAAACTCCCGGCCCCAACACTTCAGTTTTCAATACAATCTAAGGAATACATTCTCATGAAGGATCTGCTGGCTTTGAGAACAAATTTAACATTAAATCTCTGGCTATTCCAGTAAAATATTTTCTTAAGGTAAATATTTTGAGAGTGTGGATCTTTTGTAAGGAAAGATATAGGATGGTGTCTAATAAATCTCAGCCATTCACAATATTTTTTTATAGAATTAGATGGGCATGCTGTTAAACTCACTCTTGTAGATAAGAGGGTTTCCAAAGACCTTTTAAAATCTTATTTCTCAGCACTTTGACTATCATTCCATGGTAGAGAGGGACCTGTCTCAATGAGATTTGTGGCTATGGCTTCGGTATGGGTGGATAGATTGTAGTTTGATATATAGAAAAGTCTAAAATGATTTCAAAGTTAGTTGTGTGAAGGTACAGACATAGTTCAAAATACAGAAAGATGTTTACACCTTAAGCTTCCTGTGGTTGGGACCAGTATATAAAAGAAAGTTAATCATATGGAAAAAATGGAACTTTTGGTTTCCGAGAATATAATATTTAAGAGCAAAGCAGATGAGGGAAGATGGCAGGATCTTGTGACTCTGAATCCGAAACAAAACATTAGGTGGGTGGCTGCAGCATAGGGAGAGTAGCAAGGAAAGATCAACAGTTAACAGTAGCCAGAGACAAGACAGCAATCAGAAATATTGAGGGTTTGTGAAAATAGTAGCAGAACCAGGCTATAGGACAGAGAAGGGAGAAAAATATCCTTTAGTGGAGCCTTAAGTCCCTTAGAGTCTCTGCAAGGGCACAGTTTTGCTCTTTGTAAAACATACACTTTAAGATGTGAGTTCTGCAATTTACACAGCAGGACAATGCAGAAAGGCCACTTTTCCTTCCTAGTTTTATGGTGACGTGATGGAAAACTCATGTTAAGATAAATTTCACAGTCAAACTTATTGTCCAGAGATGTGGAGAGGCTTCTGCACTTTTATGTCTCCAAGCCTCACAGGCTCCCTACTTCTCAGGGACTAAGTAAGCTAATAACCACCCTGACAATCAGTAAGTCAAAGAAGGCCTAGGAAAATAGTCTCCTTAACAAGTGGTGCTGGGAACAGTAGATACTCCTGTGGAGTGGACTGAAACCAGACTCTTCCCTCTCACTGTATAATCACCTCAGAAGATAAAAGATCTTAATATGAATCCTAAAATTTGAATCCTAAAAATTTATCATAATAAAAGCATTTGAGGCTATACTTCATGGTCTTGGTAGAAGCAAAGACCTTCTGAATATAATTGGAGAATTGTCACATTAGACTCTATCACATTAATTAAAGTTTGCACTATAAAGGAAATACAATTACTAATAAAAATGGTTTCCAGAATGGGAGAAATATGACAGCATTTCATCCAACAAAGATTAATTACCAGAGACCAGACATGGAGATTTGTTAAAACCTCAGTCAGAAATGATCATTAGAAAAATGGAAAAAAATATAATTCATTCTGGGGAAAAAAAAACGTAAGGAAAACTGTAGTTTTATCCACTATTGAAGGGAATTAGGCCATCCACAATAGAAGACAGTACAGAGTTACCTCAAACAATTAAACATAGGATAGTCATAGGGTTCAGTTATATGATTTCTAGGTATATACTCGTCAAAAGTCACCTTACTATGGAGATATCTGCAAACAGTGTTTACCACTCTGTGATTCACAATCTTCAGGTTACTCAATCAACCAAAGTACCTGTCAATGAATAAATAAAGACATAGGACATTATCAGTGTCACTAAGAGGAGGACCATGAAAACGAAAGGGATTATTATTCAATATGGAAGGGGAACAGGATGATAAGGATAGTAATCAGTGAAGTAAACAGGATTGAAACACAATAAATTCTTGCATGGAAATATTATGATGACACTCATTAACTTGTATAATTAAGATATGCTGACTATACAGCTTGGTCTAGAACTGGGAGCAGATTGAAACCTAGGGAAAAGTTCAGAAATTGCCAAGCTATCTGGATTGTGGCAGTGCTGTGGCCTAGAAACTTTTGTGCCAACCATTTTAACATTGCCCTATTTAGTTGTTGCTGTCATTTATTTATTTTGTTTTCTTGTACAAGCTTTATACTTTTCTCTTGAACAAAGGATAGATAACTTGTCACATTAGTTCATATGTCTTCATCAGGAGGATTTCTGCCAATCTAACCAATCTTAGATACATGGTAATGCCATTAACATCTCTGGTTTTATTTCACTCAAATCTAATTAGTTTTATTTTGGATCTATTTAAACCATTTGATCTCATAGTTCATTCAGTCTATCAAATACTTTTCCATGAGATATTTTTACATATAAATTATTTACTTCCTGTGTTTGCACCACATCTCACCAGCTTGCATCTTAACCTTAAAACTTTTTCTGTTAATTTCTCTACCTAGTTCTCAGATCCACTGAGCAGTTTTTACTGTTTTGTATTAATGTTTTTAAAAACTATTACATATTGATGAAATATATTCTTTAATTTTTGATAGGCAATTTGATCAATTCAGGTTTTGTGGCTTTTTCAAACAAAAAGCTTTTGTTATTTTTATTTTTTTAAGTAAGGCTTTTATGAGTGATATTTGCAAAGAGAAATGCAAGGAAAATGAGATTCTTTGCCAATTTCACAGTGCACCTGGTTACCATCAGACCGTTCAAATGTGTTACATCTTTAGTTGATACATTACTATATCAGCACTGTCACAAAATGAAGAATTGAAGAAGAATTGGAGCTCTAAGTGGTCTCAGCAAAGTGATTGACAACATTTCTTTGTTTGATAAGCTTCTGTTCATTGCACTGCAGGTGTCAGTCTTGTACATCCTGTGTTGTTTGGTGCAGGCACCACAATGATTGCAAATTGTATCTGTGTCTCCTTTCTTCTCCATTGTGGCAGAATAGGGATTCTGCCAAATCATTCACTTGCTGCTGCTTCCTTAGGTAATCTGCTGCAGAATTACAATTAGCCTTCCAAGAAAAGATGTTCTCAAATGCTGATAAACTCCAGACAAATATACACAATAGAAATTTAGGAAATGTGTAATCATTCCCAATGTAAATGTCAAAACCCTTTTTGCAATATGGCACTAAAGTCTTCATTATTTAAGATCACAGACAGATTCAGTATGGAATTCATTGGATGTTTCTATATAAATCTGGTGGAAAAAGTGTCACAAAAGTTTTAAGTATTGCCCTGAATCTAAATATGGTCTGTTCTAACATTAAAAATAATAAATCCATTTCTAAAGTCTAACTTTCCTTATAATAAATAAGCACATTATAGCTGGGTATGGTGGCTCATTCCTATAATCCTAGCTACTCAGGAGGCTGAGGTCTGAGGATCATGATGCAAAACCAGCCTAGGCACTAAAGAAGATGAACCCTTATCTTCAGTTGAGCTCTAGAAAATGAGCAGTGGGGCTGTGGCTCCAGGGGTAGGGCAATAGCCTTGATGTGAAGAGATCAGGGACAGAACTTAGGCTGAAGCACTCAGAGACAGTGCCCAGACAAGGAGTTTAAGTCCCATGACCCACAAAAAAAGAAAGAAATCAGTACATCAAATAATTGCATGTTATTTCAAATGAGCGATTCTTTTAAGTAGCCTGATGCATACTAATCTTTGATGATTTATCATAAAAAATTAAGTAAATATCTAAATTTATAAACACGTTTTTAATTAATTTGTATACTTGAAGATACAAATAACATGTAAATACTGAGTGAGTTTTATGAAACATGTCCTAATTAGAGCTGGTATATTTAATTTAACTTGTTCTCTCTTTTAAACTAATATATGAATATGTATCATGAAATTGAATGACGCTATCTCTATGAAGGTTTCTCTGTATGCTTTGTGTGCTCAGGGGGAATCACCATTGCTATTTCCATAATCCCCACTGAGATTATAAGTATCAGTATCATTCAAAAGATTCCTGGCCGTTGAACGAGTTACTTAAATTTATAAACAAATGGGTCTGGATCCTAAAAGTGAAAGTCAAACACACATAACATTAATGGCTTTATATGTACATATTGTCAAGTAAATTAATTGTAAATATGATGGACTTTTTAGCAAACTAATATCAAATAAGATGTATTTGTTTAATACTGATGGCACATATATCTATTGATCTTACCATGGAATGAATGTTAAACACAATACTTTTTGAGAGTATATTAAAAAAAAAAACTTCTGTGTCTGTTGCAAGGGAAATCTTAGGGAATTTTCAGTGATGTAGGGTTAGTTGCACTGAGACCCATTTTATTAACTTTAGGCTTGAAAAGACAAGAAGGGAACCGATTGCCAGTGTTGAGGTCTCCTCTTGACAGGGATGGAGCCTGCCCTGTATGACCTGCTGGGAAGATGCCAGAGGTATGTGTATGCTCATCTTACCTGCTCCTTATTGATATTTCTTAATAGTGCTCCCCTTTGGTCAAATCCAATAGGAAGCCAGAGGGCAAGAGAACAGGCTATTTTAATCAATATAGGTCAGTTTCCTGAGCAGAGTCAGAGGAGAAAAATAAAGGGATGAATGGACAATCAACAGTATCTCATGATTTTTTTTCTTTTCATAAAAAAAATAGCAATGTCCTCACTTTGTAGAGATCTGAGGCCATTTGTTTTTAACCTTTTAAAGCTTATGTATAATATTTATGGGCAAATGTAACTTAACTCGTACATTAACCAGGGATGGATGAATAGATCTTGTTTAATATGAAATACATACACTTTCTATCCTCACTTTACTCCACAGTACTCACTTATTCAGTATATCATAATGTATTCCAAATTCATTCATTCGGTATATCATTATTCAATAAATTCCTTTTGTCTGGAATTATGTTAGGTATTGAAAATAAAGACAAATAGTTTTAGGTAGATCAGTGCCTGTATGTCATCTATAACTGTATCTCTGAATCTTTCTCTTTAGATTATTATTTTATCTTTAGTAAACATGCCAAGATTTATGGCTTGCTATTTCAAGGATACTCATTGGCATACATCATCTTTCCATTCTATTCTTCATATATTTTCTTTCAAAGGGACATTTTGAGCACAGTCCTCTTGGCTGTTTCTGCAAATAAGACAGAGAATAATGGTATGGAAGTGGGGTCATGTCAGATCCTTGAATTTCAGGTAACTGAAAGCTTGCTCTCTTTTGAACCTAAAAGCAAGTAAGAGACAAAATTCCTGAATCTTTTCTAGACTTCATTTTAGCAAATAAAACTATAGACAAAGCCTCCAAACTCCCTTTTTTAATCTCCAGAGTCCCCATCCCTATGTTTCAAATTATTTACAAAACTTTGATCACTAATCCTGCCATACCTTCAAGAGTTTCCATGGGCCATCTTTCTTAGCTAAAACATCTTATTCTTCAAGCCCAACTACTTGATGCCAACATAAGTGTCCAGATGAATAAAGCCTTCCTTGTCTGGAAGAATGAACGATGTAAGCTACTTTATATTTTCAGTAAGGAGAGAAAAGCAGTAAGAAACTTAGGGTTTGCATTCTAATCTGCAAATATCTCTTTTTGTAGCACTTCTTTTGTTCAGTTTACTTAAACAACCCTTTATATTACAATCTATGCAATCTTATCTTTTTTTCTAAGTATTTTTTTCTCTTAAGGTTGAAAATTATCTTTTCAACTTATTGTTCTTGTGAGATATTAAAAATGCTAGACACTAATAATTATTTACTGAATTTATATTTGGAAGATTCTGGAACACCCACACAAATAGTATTATTAAAATTATGAATAATTCTGCCCTCCAATTACTATTCATAAAAGAAATTATGCACATAGTTTATATATTCCAGTTATTTCATTGACAAATTATCTGGGTAGGGAAAACATGCATAATTTAGTTTCAATTATTCTAGTACATCTTCCTTCTCAAGAAGGGAAATGCAAGAAAATATCACAGAAACAAAGAAAATCTCTCTGGGAATTTTATATTGATTCTTCCTTTTATGTAAGATTATTAGCATGACTATTTAAAGCAGTTTGTCTACAAACAAAGCTAATCATAGAAGGAATAATAATTTAAAGCAATGTTTCAGAACTTTTGTTCTAATTGTAAACAGATAATGAAAGTCATAAATCAGTAGTTTCCAAGCTATGAGATGCCATTATTTCCCCTGTGAGAAGTTTTCAAACACTCAGTACCTCCTGCTTAAATCAATAACACCAGATTTTAAAATTTACAGTACTTTCAGGCATATCTCCAGGTTACTTTTAAGAAAAAGAGTACTGAGAAAATGCATGATTGGCCACAAAGTTCAGGAACACAATCTTGATGTATACCAGTCTATGTCTATGAATAATTTCTGTTCAGGTGATTCGTATATAATTCACAATACTGCTGAACTAAAAATAGATAACTATGAAAGGAAATGAAAAATTTGATGTTTTCTGTTTTGTATGTAATCATTGAATATGCAAAACTTTCTTTAAAATCATATTTCCTTTGATACTGAAACACTGACTACTCTATTCAGTAACTAAAATAGAAAAACAATAACCATAAACAAATAACAATAAAACAATAACAAATAACAATAAATTAAAGACAAAAGCAAACTTGCTTAGGCCTTGTATTGGTAATTAGACCATGAAAGGGCAAAGGAGGAAGGAAGAAGTATTTTGAATCCTTAATCATAATATACAAAAGCAAATCAAAATTAATAATAAAAATATTGTTGTGTACAAGTTAACAATTGAGTAAAAGTTCTAATAGAAAGTAAAATAGGACATATAACGGGATGGTAGGTATACACAAAAATGCTGAAAATCTGGGAAATACAATGTAGCCACCTGAGGGGATTTATAGAGGCACAATGTTGAGCACACCTATTTTATTCATTTTATTTTATTTTATATTTTATTGTCAAGGTAATGTATAAAGGGGTTATAGTTGTATTCTCCAGATAGTAGGTGCATTACTTCTCACTCATTGATACCCCTTCTCAAGTTTTTGTCCCCATTTCCCTCTTCCCAGCCCCTCCCAATCATCTTGGCTCCCCCCTTCCATTTCCTATTTCAAATAAACAAATAAACATATATACAATATACCAGGTAACAAAGTCAGATACAGTAACAATATGAGATTTACCAAAGGGGAACAAAGGAAAAGAGAAATAACATAGGACATTAAGCACAACAATCACACAAGATAAAGTTCTTGTTTCCATATCCTTGAGTCCCTTTCATTAGGCCTCATCCTATATAACTTTAAGTATCTAGGTTTTGAGCTATTGTAATCCTTTGCTAGGAGAGTCCTCGGTATGTACTAATTATTACAAATGAGGGAAACCATTGAGCCTATGTCCCTTTGGGTCTGGCTTACTTCACTTCATATGATTTTTTTTCAGGTCTTTCCATTTCCTTACAAATGGGGCAATGTTGTTCTTTCTGATGGCAGCATAGAATTCCATTGTGTCTAAGTAGCACATCTTGTTGATCCAATCATCTACTGAGGGACATCTGGGTTGGTTTCATATCTTTGCTATGGTAAATAGTGTTTGGTGGCTGTAGTATGTCGTTGTTTCTAGACATTTGGCTAAATGCCCAGGAGTGGGATTGCTGGGTCATAGGGGAGCTCTATGTTTAGTCATTTAAGGAATTGCCATACTGCTTTCCATAGTGGTTGAATGAGTTTACACTCTCTCCAACAGCGTAGTAGCAATCCCTCTTGGCCACATACCACCAGCATCTGAGGTTATTAGATTTCTTGATCATGGCCATTCCAACTGGAATGAGGTGGAATGTCCAAGTTGTTTTGATTTGCATTTTTTATGGCCAGAGTTGTGACCACACATATTTTAATGAACATATTATCACTGATGTATACACATACATATATATACATAAATCTATGTTTGTAGATATGTATGTATATGTATGTATGTATATATGTATGTATATATGTATGTATGTATGTGTACGTGTGCTTAAAGCTAAGGTAACCTTAAAATGAAGATATTTCAACATGCCAAAATTATACTTCAATGCAAAAAAGAAAACAGCTGCTAATCAGAAAGACCTGAAGCATCAGAGAAATAAAAATGCACTCAATCTGAAACTCTCTTTCTGAGACCTTTTCAATAAAAGACAGGTAAACTACCTCTTCCAAAATTCACCTTATTCATATGTTCTTTTCTACCTCCTTGGTACTTTCAAAGCCAGAGAAATTCCATCCTATGAACTTTATAGAGGATTAAAGGAAATGATTCTTCAGGAAATCAGGCAGGCAGATAGGAAAAGAAAAAAAAATACCAGATAAGTTTAGTTAATCCTTTCTAGTTTGAAAAATGTGCTAACTGCTTTGGAACTCTGAAATAAAACAAAAATTAAACAGAGCATCAATTTAGCTTTTGTATATTTGTTTTATTTTACTTTCTAAATATTTTATATCAATGTATAAATAATTTAATGTCTGTATTCATTCCATTATGTTTCTTAAGGTTGAGATTATAGTTCAGATAAAAATTTATCTATGTTGTGTCATAACAAACAGACTGAACTGCCTGTCTTTTAATACATAAAATGTTTGTAGTTAATATTCAGAATATATTTAAGTAAATAAAATGAAGTGATTGGGAACTATTATGACACAATTAATATTTTTAAAATGCTAATATTTGGCGATTTGAGATGTAAAAATATTACCTGAAGTTCCACACTCTCTTCTATCCATCTACTTTCTGATAAATATTGCTATCCAGATATTAAAATAGTTAGATCATGCTTTCTGATAAGTATTGCTATTCAGATATTAAAATAAATATTTAGAACTTGGTTCACACATTACCTCTAACTTACCCACTGCTGTTTCTTTCCTTTTTTTCTTTTTCTCTTTTTTTTTCTCCAGTCATGGTGCTTGAACCCTGGGTCTGGGCACTGTTTCTGAGCTCCTCAGCTCAAGGATAGCATTCTACCACTTGAGCCACAGAACCACTCTGTTTATCTTCTTTAGTGATTAAAACAACAATAATAATCAGAAGTCAAGAGACAATATACATAAAGGAATATTTATATTCTGCATCACAATTGTGCATATGTTTGAAATCACTAGGAATTCTCTGTGACTCTACATGACTTTAAAATGCTGGAACTTGCTTTATTCTAATCTCTAGGTTTCTTGTTTAATTGAATTTAGATATATATCTTTCTTATATCTTTCTAGTGAAATTACAAGGTGCAAATATCAAGATTGCCAGTTTTTCAATTGTTCCAGTTCCATTTAGTCTTTCATCAATATTTTACCATCTGCTCCAGGTGGCTACACTACTTTCTATGTTTATATTCTTTATTTTCTTTCTTGAAAATAAATGAGAAACCCGTGTTTGCTGTTTCAGAATTTATTTCAATCCTCTGGCCAGAGCTTATGCTTCCACATACTATCCTTAGCACTTGGTTTTTATTGCATATTTCGTTGTAGTCAATGAGCCGCTCATATATTTCTTTTGATTTTATTTTCTTGTCTGTCCTTTGTTTCAAGAAAAAAAAAATCTCTCTATGTAGCCACAATTCCTTTTTATTTCTTTTTCTATATATGTGGTACTGAGAAATCAAACCACAGTCTTTGTGCATTTAGGCAAGCACTTTACCAAGTATGCCAAATTCCTGGCTTGCAGCCATCCATAATTTCTGTACCACCATGCCCACTCAGCTTTTCAGAATTTTTTGAGACCTCCCTAATTGTCCTTCCAGCTGCATTCCCTTTCTTGTTTTCACATTTTGGCAGTTAGAGGTACAGAGCCAAATTACTTAGCTTAAAACCTCTCAATCCTTTGTAATGTCATCATTGAAGTATCACTCTATGGATATTTCTTGGAAACAGCTAAGATTTTCCCAGGTCATGTGATGCATTGACTCAGGCTTGTTTTACAGATTCAGTACGAAGCTGACTTGTCGGCTTCTTGGGGGGTCGTTACCATTTCTGCTTAACCAACTTTATCTTTCTTGATTTGAAGTGGAAACAGCATAAACACCTGACTAGATTCTAGTGCCCTCAAGGAAATAACTCTGTTTTAACCAATTTTCAAGGCTTTTTCATTGCTTTTCTTCTTTTATCCCAACTCACAACCTAGTAACATATTACAACTTACACATCTATACCCTGGCACTAGTTTTGTACAAAATATTTTTCTATCCTATTTATCTTCTGAATTACAGTAGTTTTATCAGTGCTAGAATCACATCAAAGCAGAAGTTGTATTATTTGCTTTTATTGCAATGCTTAGCATAACAGTCTGTCAAACTCTAATTAGGCACTTTTAATAATTTAATTTTGTTATGAAAGTGTTGATGAATAGTAACTCCGCTTCCATTTATCTCAAAATAACAACACTTCAAGTGGTGGAAAAATTAGTTTTATCATTAATAACTCTTTTCAGAAGAGGAATTAATTGCTATATACTGGATTCATACTTTTGGGAAAGTCCGTGAAGAACTAACATTGGATAAAGCTTTGAGTTTTGGCTACATAAAAGAGAAATAATATGAATTCAGGAACTTTTAGTTTCTTGTCTGAGAATTAAGTATGGGAGACCTCACACTAGCCATTCAAACAAGAAGAAACAAAGACAGTCTTAGAAATTTGAAAATGAATGACTTATTTAATTTATCAAATAACTAAGGTCACTGCTATATATTGTTTCCTAGAAAGTTGAAGACACAAGGCAATGTATAGTTAGCAATAATAGAAGCACAGCATGAAGCCTGTAGCTAGAGCTAGTCATGGAAGGAAGAGTTCGACATTCAGTGATGAACAGATGGAGGCTCAATGTGGGTGATGTAGAAATTTCTAGGTGTCCAGTTTGGAGAAGGAAAGTCACTCAGAAGACACACCAGTTTTTCACAGTGAAGACTAGAGAAAAAAAATCTGTTTACACTTCTAAGATGTGGAGAAAAATAAGCCATTCTGAAATATTCCTTACCCAAGGCTTTATCTCGAGGGAAATTATGTTGGAAGAAGAAAGTTTGTAAATTTGAATATTTAGCTGAAGATATTTCCAAAGTAGTTTTGAAGGTGCTTCCTGTTTCAAGTTCAGGGAAGAAAGCAGTTTGGGGAAAAGAATTATCAAGCAGGCCCGGAGTTTGGGCTAGTGGTTAAAGTGCTTGCCTAGCATGCATGAAGACCCGGGTTTGATTCCTCGGTACCACATACATAGAAAAAAGTCGGAAGTGGTGCTGAGGCTCAAGTGGTAGAGCTCTAGCCTTGAGAAAGTCCAAGGACAGTGCTCAGGTCCTGAGCTCGAGCCCAGGACTGGCAAAAAAAAAAAGAATTATTGAGCAGATAGGAATGGTAACTTAATTATTACAGAAATTTTCAGCCTAATTGTCATCATCTGAATAATGATAAAATAAGTGATGACTAAAACAGTTTTAAAAAAGACAAGTTCTGGGACAAGCCTTTTGATAAGACTTGAGATGAATGAAAGAAATAGAGTATTTAAATATAAGAAAATCTCCTCAAAAATTAATATAACTCATGCAAAGATAGAACATATTTTTCATTCATCTCTAAAAGCCAGGCTTCTCGTAAGAAAAGTCTGTCTGGAGAATTCTCCTGACTAATGTAAAGAATCATCTGGATGCATGCTGCAGAACCCACAACCTTCTGAGAACATGACACAAACTAAACTCTTGGCAATTTAGATGGAAAAAAATAGAGGGAGAATTAAAGAAAATTATGAATATACAAATCGACAATTTCACAGGTCTTTATTCCATAAATGACTTATAGTAAGACTTGTATGGAAGTTGTGTTTGGCAGGCTGATTTTTTTTTCCATTGGAATTGAAGTCAGGGCCTTGCATTCTGCTACTTAGGGGCCACTCCATCAATCATTTTTACTTTTCTCCCTAGATAAGGTTCATTGCTTTGTTTCAAGGCCAGTCACAGAATATAGCCCTCCTAAGTATGCCTCCTTGCCAGTTGGAATTATTGTCCACTTTTCTGTCTGGCCTGTTGTTTTGAGGTAGAGTTTTGGTAACCTTTGTCCTTGGCCTCAAACTATGAACTCGCCATATCTATCTTCTACGAATCTAGGTATACAGGCATAACTTGTTGTCAGGCTGACTTTTAAATTTGTTTTCTGATGGGTGACTTTGTTTTTCATTCTATGTATTTTGATTTCAGATGAAGGATGTTTGTAATTGTTAGTCTATGTCTGTGGTACATTGTGTTTTATAAGCAGGTAACTTTTTCTCTTCTTTCATAAAACCATGAGTGAATCAAGCCTGGAAATTTACTCACACCTAATTTAGATGTTATAGATGATTGGCTGTAGAACTGTGGAACTTTTGAAATCCAGTTGCATTTGTTTTATTTTTCATATGTGTAGTAATGTGTTTTAACTTTGGAGGGGGAATTCTTGGTTAAGATGTCTCTGGTTTGCATGCAAAACAGAGATGAATCCTAGTTATCAGGGTAAAAAACTGTAGTCACAATATATTTGTTTCCACAATGATGCCATGACCAAATAACTTGAACAAGGGAGTGTATTATCTCCCAAGGTAAAGGCAATTCAGCCTATAAGTGGAGTTGAGGTCTTTAATAATTGGTAAAGTAGGCAGACTGCTATTAGCTTTTTAGACTGGGTCTAGTATAACCACAGATGAGCTTTCCTTGAAGTCAAAGGAAGAAAAGAGACAACAGATGTGATTTCAGAGGTGAATGAATGATGGGATCTGAGATTGATTTCTCTTGCCTTGAAGAATTTTGAGCAGAGAGACAGACAAGTGTCATGCCAAGCCTTTAAGAAATGACAAAAATAAGATATGCCTGTTTTAGTAACTATCAACAATGGCAAAAACTACCAACTCCTTGACTTAAGTTGCTATGACCTGTGTCAGATTTTCAATTTATAGAAGTGCAATGTAATCCAGGAACAGTGGCTCACACCTATAATCCTAGCTACTCAGGAGGCTGAGACCTGAGGATCAAGGTTCAGAGCCAGCCTGGGCACAAAAGGACCTGAGACTCTTATCTCCAATTAATCTCTAAAAAATGGGAAGTGGGGCTTGGCTCAAGAGTAGGGTGGTAGCCTTGAGCTGAAGAGCTCAGGGACAATGCCCATACCCAGGGGTAGGGCCCAGGCAGAGCGCAAGCTCCATGACCCACAAAAAAAAAGTGGAATGTAATATATTTGGGTTGTTTAAGCTGTTAAATTGGGCAGAATATAAGTTAAATTATTATAGTTTCTTGCATAATTCAACCCTCTGTAATCATGTAATACATTATTTTCCCTAATAATTTTACTTGTCTCTCTTTATTAAAAATCATCTTAGTTATTTTAGTTTCTTAATCCTTTACTTTGATCTAGCTGATTATTTATATTCAAGAGGATTTCCAGAGAAAAGCAAATGGTTGAGTCATACTTATTTGTTTTCTTCATAAGAATGAACTAATCATATTCAGAGTGACATGACTGTGTCTGGTGGATTTATGAAATGCTGTAACTACTTTCTAATATTCCACTTCATTTAGGTTTGTTCTTACTACTGTCCATCCTATATTTTCTGACCTTATTTGAGCACTTTATATAATTTTACGTTACTTATTTTCTTAATGCATGAAATGTACCTATTTAAAATTTCATGAATTTTGCCTAATCAGAATCCACCTTTTGTTTTCCTTGAAAAGGATGTTTATGTTCTTAATAGAGAGATTGTTAAAATATTTCTCATTATGTTCAATTTAAAGTACATGAAATTTACACTGTTTTGTTTTCTTTTTCTTTTTTTTATTGGGGTAATGTATAGAGGAGTTATAGTTACATATGCCAGGTAGTGCTTTACTTCTCACATATTGATACCACTTCTCATGGTTTATGTCCCCATTTCCCTACCTCTACCCCCTCCCAATCATCCTGTTTCCCCCTTCCATTTCCTATTTCAAATAAACATATATACAATATACCAGGCAACAAAGTCAGATACAGTAACAATATGAGATTTACCAAATGGAAACAAAGGAAAAGAGAAATAACATAGGACATTAAGTACAACAATCACACAAGATAAAGTTCTTGTTTCCATATCCTAGAGTCCCTTTCATTAAGCCTCATCCTATATAACTTTAAGTATCTAGGTTTTGAGCTATTGTAATCCTTTGCTAGGAGAGTCCTCGGTATGTACTAATTATTACAAATGAGGGAAACCATTGAGCCTATGTCCCTTTGGGTCTGGCTTACTTCACTTCATATGATTTTTTTTCAGGTCTTTCCATTTCCTTACAAATGGGGCAATGTTGTTCTTTCTGATGGCAGCATAGAATTCCATTGTGTCTAAGTAGCACATCTTGTTGATCCAATCATCTACTGAGGGGCATCTGGGTTGGTTTCATATCTTTGTTATGGTAAATAGTGCTGCAATGAACATCGTTGTGTTTTGTGCCTTTAGTATGTCCTTGTTTCTGGACATTTGGATAAATGCCCAGGAGTGGGATTGCTGGGTCATAGGGGAGCTCTATGTTTAGTCATTTAAGGAATAGCCATACTGCTTTACATAGTGGTTGAATGAGTTTACACTCCCACCAACAGTGTAGTAGCAATCCCTCTTGGCCACGTCCCACCAGCATCTGTTGTTATTATATTTCTTGATCTATTATAATTGGAGTGATCTATTATTCTAATTTGAGTGAGGTGTAGTCTCAAAGTTGTTTCAATTTGCATTTCATTTATGGCCAGAGATATAGAGCATTTGTTCATGTGTCTATAGTCCACTTTTTTCCTCTTCAGGGAAGCCTCTCTTTGTCTTTAGCCCATTTTTTAATGGGATGGTTGTTTCTTTGAAGATTAGTTTTTGACAGATTAAAGTTGTTTTTTAGCTGTAGATATATTTTAGATATGAGGTCTTTGTCTGGTATATGGCTAACGAAGATCTTCTCCTATCCTATGGGCTTTCTATTTAACTTGCTAGCTATGTCTTTTGCTATACAGAAGCTCTGCAGTTTAATGCAGTCCCATTTGTCCAAACTTTATTTGAATTGTTGTGTTTCTGGGTCTTTATTAAGAAAGTTTTCACCTGTGCAAGGAGATCTAGTGTTTCTCCTAAGGGCATCCTTGTCTAGTTCCTGATTTTAGAGGAAATGGCTTTAGGTTTTCACCATTAAGTATAATGCTAGCTGTAGGCTTGTCATTCACAGTCTTTATTATACTGAGCAATGTCCCATAGATTCCTAGTTTCTCCAGAGCTTTTAGCATAAAGGGGTGTGGGTCTAGTCAAATTACTTTTCTGCATCTATTGAGATAATCATGTGATTCTTGCCCTTGCTCCTGTTGATGTGATGAATTGTATTAATTGACTGTGTATATATAACCTTGTTTTCTTTTTTAAAAAATTTATTATCAGGGCCAGAAGTTTGGCCTAGTGGTAGAGTGCTTGCCTAGCATGCATGAAGACCTAGGTTCAATTCCTTGGTACCACATACATATAAAAAGCCGGAAGTCGTGCTAAGGCTTAAGTGGTAGAGCTCTAGCCTTTGAGAAAATTCAAGGCCAGTTCTCAGGCCTTGAGCTCAAGCACAGGACTGGAAAAAAAAGAAAGAAAAAGAAAAAGAGAGGATGCATTTACTTTCATAAGGGAGTGAGTACATTACTCTTTAACATTGTTATCCCTTCCCATTTTTTTCTCCCACTTTACTTTCCCCACCCTCTTCCAAGTTGTAAAGTTCATTTTCCTGAATACACAGTGGTACTTTGATATTCTCTTTTCCTACACATTATCTATTTCATGCCTTTTTCTTCTAACTTGAATGAATTCCAGCCAGAAGTAAAAATGCAATTTTTATCTTTGATATTCTATATGTACTTGGTACTTTTCTGGATATAATATTGTCATTTGACTTAGAAAACATTTCACTTTGAATATTTCACCCCTCTCCTCCCTCTCATGGTTTCTGACAAATAGTCAACTGTGATTATTCTCTTTGCCCAAGGATTGTTCCCTGTCTCACTCATTTTAGCTTTTACTTATTTTCTGTTTGTTGTTAAGTTTTCTGCAGTGGAATATGTTTCTAAAGCCTTGTGTTTTGGTTTGTTTGTCATCTTTCAACTGTGTCTTTAGCTTTCCACCCTCTTACTGCTTTCCATTTATATATGTACTACATATTTAAAAATTGACCTGTAGTTCTCCAAATAACTTGGATTTTAAATTATCCTCATTTTCACTTAAAGTTTACTTGCAAAGTTTCCTGTTCACTTATCATTAAGTTTTGAATCTACCTCTTGTGACACAGCTATTCTACTTATGGGGTCATTCATCAGACTCATTCTGTATTTACTTGTGATGTTTTCTTACAGTTCTATCTACTTACAGTATACATTTGTTCTTCCAGCATGTCTACTTTAATTTGGAGTCCTTAAATGGTAATTAAGTTATTTAAAATTTCCTGTCCATTAACTCCAATGCATATGTCATATATACGTCTTATTCAGATTGTTTATTTACTGTTTAGACTGTTCTCTATTTTGATCTCCTTTTTGGACATGGATTGTGCAGATTTAGAAAGCTGTTGATGCTAAATCATTTTGTAGAAAGTAAAGTAAGTGGATCTTACTGAGAACTGGTATTAATCTAGCTAGAGAATAAGTTAATTTATTGTAGTTTGTATCCAGATGCTTCAAATTTTTTCAAATGTTCTTTTTTAATTTGTCCTTTATTAATATGGAATTTCTGTAAGATCAACATTTAAAGTAAATATTTTATAGCTAATATACAAAGTGGTTTTAACTCAACATGTCCATGGGTGCGTATCATGACCAATTTCACCCCTCCATTATTCTCTCCACTTGTATTTATCACAACCCTAGTAGCCATGTCAAGATTCTTTTTCCCGTGTGTACATTGAGTGTTATGACTGGATTTGTTTGACATTCCTTTCTTCATTTCAGAGAGTCAGTGTCTTTCAGTATTTCTATCATAATCTTTTATCATCATACTATAACCTTGATACCACAGGGATAAATTATGAAGGCATGCATTCTATTTTATTCTGAATCATTCTGGGTTTTTTGGTAGGTTTGTGTTCATGGGGTACAACCTTCATAATGTTTCATTATTTCTTTCCCTTAAACTTGGTGGGACAGGAAAGATATTTAGGGCTGGATCCATGAAAATACTCTTGCCTATAATTTTTCCCCGAACAGCATGTATTAGCTATGGAAAAATAAAAAAAAATATTTGTCCCTCTCCTTGAGAATCAAAAGCAGAGATTTCATTATCTTCACTATGAGAGCCAGATGATGTTTTATTTTCTTTATCAATGAGGATGATGTTGACAAATACTTCACTATTATTTTTGGTTGTTGGTAGTTGTGTGGCCTGAGTTCACAGCCTACACTGAACTCTTTGGCTCAAGGCTAGCACTCTACCACTTTGAGCCACAGGGCAATGCCAGTTTTCTGGTGGTTAATTGGAGATAAGAGTCTCACACACTTTCCTGCCCAGACTGGCTTCAGCTACAATCCTCAGACCTCAGCCTCCTGAGTAGCTAAGAATACAGATACAAACCATCAGCACAGGGCAAATAATTTACGTTTTGAGGTTGAATCAGAGAAAGTCTTTGCTTTGTTGTCCCTAATTGATACACTCACTACCTAGCTATTCATTCATTCAAATTTTAAATTTTTAAATATTTGTTCAGAGTACTTTATATTGTATGACTGAACCTCTGAAGTTCATGTTTCTAACTACTCTGTGTGGTATATCATTTTTGGAAATTAAGTTGCTTTCATCTGGGGAGGTTAATCTGAAATTTCATGCTGCTGAATTTTTATTAGATATTTCCAATTCAGCTACTTCCTATTAGTATCTTGGTTTGGGATTTTCCTGATACAAAATATTTTAGCTCCAGAAATGTGTCAAGGGATATTAAATATTCTGTACCCCAGAACATTAGCCTCGGGAGACATAGTTATTTTTTATTTTCTATTTATAGTAAAGTCAGACATGTGCCTTGTGACTTTATTTTTATTTTAGCTTTCTTTTTCACTGAGGTCATAACCAGTACCCGGTAGCTCTTTTCGGGTTCAGCTGTTGATTTAGGCTCTAATTGCTGAAAGATCTATGCTGTTAGGATAGATATTTTTCTTCAGTGTAACTTTAATATCTTCTTTTGCATTTATTCTTGATAATTCTTTTTTTGGTTACTTTCAGTGTTTGGGGCTTAATAAAGTGCTAAGAATATCTTCCACTTCTGATCTCTGTCCCCAGACCTCTGTTGTTTCTCATCTTAATTTATTTGAATGAGTACTTTGGAAATTGGTGCTAATGTCCCATGAGTTCAGCACTGTATTTTTAATGTTCATCAGTACATTTTGATAAAAATCTTGATACTATTGTAGCATAAGACCTTTTTTGGATACCTTGTCTGTAGCCTCTGAATCTCAACTTCTTTTTTTCCATATATTTTTACTGCAATTAATAGAAGGGTTACATTATATTCACCAGATAGAAGGTGCATTACTTCACATACATTGATACCCTTTCTCATGTCTTGGTCCCCATTTCCCTCCCCCACCCCCGCCCCTCATCTTGTTTCCCCCTTCCCTATCCAACTTCAAATAACCAAATAAGCATATATACAATATATCAGATAACAAGGTAACAATATGAGATAACCAAGGGACAGCAAAAGAGATGAGAGATAACATGGTACATTAGGGACAACAATTACTCATTATATGGCTTTTGTTTCTATATCCTAGAGGTTCTTTCATTTAGCGTCATACTATATGGCCTTATATATCTAGGTTTTGTTCTATTGTAAATCATTGCTAAAACTTATTTTTTTTAACTTTCTCTAATTGGCTCCTCACTTCACAGTGAAAATGAAAATGTCTTGCCAAGGTCACCGGTGACCTCAATGATGATAACTCCTCTTGCTACTTGACTTTTTGTTCTCTTTTTTAAATCATCCTCTCACCAGCTTCCTGCTTTTCTCTTGAACTATCCATTTTCAGTTCCCTAATTACTGACTTATTCTATATCAATTTCCTGGTAGTCAATGTAATTCTTAGTGAAAATTGAGAAAGGGATAAAAGACGGGTGCAATAATTATGATCAATAAATGTGATTTGAGCAGACACTTTTCAGATATGTAACTATAAACAGCTAATAAATTTATGAAAAGGATGTTCAATTGTAGTTAGCCATTAGAATATCAAAACTGTAATGGAAGCTGGAGTTGTGATTCAAGTGCAGAGAGTGTGTCTAACAAATATGAGGCTATGAGTTTAATATCACACACACATACACACACACACACACACACACACACACACACACACACACACCCTCCTCCATCTCTCTTTGTGTCTCTAAAAACTACATTGAGAGGCTATTTTACCTCCTTCAGAAAGCCTACCATTAAGAAAACATATTGGCAAAGATATAGAGAAAAGGATCTTATTTACTGTAATGGTAATGTAATTTAGTGCAGCTACTATGGAAATCAGTACATTGGTGTCTCAAAAAAAGTAAAAGTATAGCTTTAATATCTTCCATACAAATGATAAAAATAAATTTACTGTTATTTTATGGTGTTGTACAGACGGGTTACCATCTCATAAGCTGGATCATGAGTACATTTCTTTTTTGAACAATGTACCCCTTCCTTTGCTTTCCCCTAGATCTCCAACTTTCATTCCTGCCTACAAATTATTATAGGTCATTTTCCACATACTATATATTGAAAAGCACAATTGGTTTTTGTTTCCCCTTTCTGCCTTTTTTGTGTCTCTCCTTACCTTCACTAAGAGAAAAAGAAAATAGTAAAAAACAAACACCTCCATAACCACTACCACCACCACCACCACCATCAACAACAACAACAACAACAAAACATGTTTCCACTTCCTGAAGATCATCTCAATAAATAGTATTTTAAATGTTCAGAGAACTTACACCTTTGTGTTCCTCCCCTGAGGGTATCATTCAGTCAGATTGTTTGTGTTTGAATTACTAGAGTCCTTCATAAGCTATCATGACATGTTATTTTTTAGATATAGTTTTCACATATAATACAAAAAATGCCCCATTTGTCTCTCTGACCTTGGCTTACCTTACTTAGTATGAGTTATTCTAAGTCCACCTGTTTTGGATTTCTTGGTAGTTTATGAAAATGTGTTTCATAGGGTTTCTTGCCCAAGCTGGCTTGGAACCATCATCCTCAGATCTCAACCTCCAGAGTAGTTAGGATTGCAGACATGAGGTGTCTGCATCTGGTTTGATAAGAGAATGAAATTTTCCACTCTCAAGAAAATGGATTGTAACTGGAGATCCTCATGTTAAGTGAAATAAGCCTGTCTCACAAGGATGTGAATTAGATGCTATTTCACACATGTCATCTACGGAAGAAAGATCATGAAAGTGAGCACAATTAGGTAGGTGGATGGGTGAAGAAATGATATAGGGAATACAAAGAGTAGAAGAAACAATGTGATCAAAGAACCTGATGTGTCTGAAAATTAGAAATATTATAATGAAATTTCTTACTTTATATGATTAACATATACCACTAACAATGACAATACCAATATTTTGAAAAATTATTTTCTGAAATAAAATTGAATTACTTTAATCTTTATTACATTGGACATAATTACTCCAATAGTAATAACTTCTCTGAGTTATCAGGAATACTTAAGTAACTGATAAAAATATTTACTTTTTTCTTCCATACGCCCATAATTAATATGCAGAATATATTTTATGCAATGAATTAAAAAGGTCATTTACCCAATCCTTATTTGAATTTTTATAGATTTTTTTCCTTCAGATTTAATGACTCTATAATATGAAAGAATATGTTTAACTTATATAAACAAGTCAAATTCAACTCCAAAATCAATCTTACAAATACTGTTTTTATGTGAATATGTAGTTTGGATTATGAACTCATGTTTCTATATTAGTGTAAATATATCTTTGGTAACAATTATGCCTTTTAAGAAACAGATTTTAATTTTAGATCTATTTTAGTTTTATAGAAAAATGAAGAAAATGACCAATAAGTTCTTCCTACTATTCTCTGATGTAATACATGCACAACTGCAATTATTAGCAAAGTACACGAGTGTGGTACAATCAATAAACCTATATCTAGATGACATTATCATCTTATCCATATAGGTATAGGTTCTCTTGTTTTACACATTCTAAATTTCTAGTGTACAGTGATGTGTCCAACAATGTAGTATCATATAGTTTCAATTCCCAAAAGACTCTTCATGTTTTTGCCTACTCAACACATTTTTTACATTTTTACTTTTAATTTTACTTTTTTTCCTATTTCAGAGCATAACTATGTCATTACCCTCCATCTAAACAAAAGGTAACTTCTTTCTTGGATTAAAAAGTAACATTTTTAGCTGGGAATGTGGCTTAGTGGTAGAGTGCTTGCCTACCAGGCATGAAGTACTGAGTTTGATTCTTCAATACCACATGCAGAGGAAAAACTGAAAGTGGTACTGTGACTCCGGTGGTGGAGTGTTTGTCTTGAGCTAAAGAAACTCAGGGACTATGCCCAGTCCCCAAGTTCAAGCTCCACAACCAAGAACAAATAAAATAACATTTTAAGTAACATTTTCCTGTCTAATTTCAGCTTTCAGAACCGAGTAATTTTACAGATTATCCCAATGTAGTTACCATAAATGTAGACCCATTTCACCGTACATCAGAATTACTAAAAATGTATTGCTAAGTTTATATTGCACAATTTACTTTATGCCCAAACAATTGCATCTATATTTGAAAATAAAGATGATCTTTGACTCTTGTGTACATAGGTCAGGAAAACAAAAATCTGTATATAATAGTCTTTAACCCCAAATAGCTACAAATACCCATGGATATTAGGTAGATATCATGAAAATATAGACCCTCCTTTCTGATGCTAGTTTGCCCTAAAATATCCATTCCTAAGCTCTTCATGGAGATAAAGACTAGCCTATATGTAAATACATCAAATATATTACAAATATTAAAAAGGAATGGAAAACCAGCCTAGTGATATTTGTGTTTATTCTATATGTGCTAATAATCATGGTCAAAAGCAAGTCATGAGCAAACCCAGAGGGATTACACTGCAAATTGCATGACTAGAGGCTTGGGTAAATACATGGGGGAATGGAAACAGCCAATACTATGAATCTAGAATAAGAGCAACTGGCAGAAATGCACTCTTACACAATGCTTACATCATCTATAGGAAAGTATCAGATTATTTAAATAGTGCATGGAGATGCTTGCAGAATGCAGACTACAATTCTGACTGGCAAAATATTTTAAATGTATTTGTAGTCTGGATACTGCAAGCATCTCCATGCACATAATAGCAGCAAAAACATATGTGAAAAAGCATCCCCAAGGCTGTTGTGGACACGAACTGAGAATTTTTTTTATTCTAGGCAATTTGTCTAAGAATATGAATAGCATTTTAATAATGCACTTGGCTTCAGCAGTTTTTAAGATTAGGTGCCTGCTCAGATGCAAATTGAATTGAAAATTAATTACCTCAATATTTAAAAATATTGAGGTACATGGCAAATATCTTAAACTTAATTGCACTCTCTCATTTCAAAAGGAGTTTTTCACCCATTTTCCACTAGAGTCTTAGAATAGTTCAAAATTTCCAGATAGCTTGTCAAACCAACATGTCTCCAATGATTTCAGAGTTTCTTTGCTTTGTAATAGAAATAGAGAGGTTTCAAATGGCTTTAAAGCAATGGTTTTAGTTTTGTGCTTTTGCTTGGTTAAATTCAAGTTTCATCAAATTCTTGCCTTTTCCTTTTTGGCATCTCTGTCATTAAGACACTCAAGAGTGGGAAAAATTTTTACAAGATTGGCACCTGTAGGGTTCTGCTGATTAATTTTATGGATACAATATTGAACATAAGGAGCAACATAACTTTTGTATCTTGTTAACACTAGCAATAAAAATAAACCAAAGCTTTATTAAATATTCATATTTTTCCTAGATATGTAGTAAATGTTAACATAGGTATCCAAGACTTTAGTGGAAAGATATAAATAATCCTCTAGATTTTATTTGAGAGAAATGCACAAAATTCCTACAATACTGAAATTGCTATGTGTTCTGTGATAATAATGATAAATTGTTACTCAAGTTAGGAAGTAAAATCATTGATTTGGAATGTTAATCTGACCTACTCAAATCATTTAAAAAATATTTTCTGATGATTTCTCAAAGAACTAATAAGTTAACTATAGATATTTCATATTTTGACTACAAGCTTATTTCTAAGTTATCATTTAGTGATAGAGATCAGATTCAAATTTTCTTCAATGCCTTGCCAAATGAGGCTTCTTAGGCTAGTTATTTATCAGTAGTGGAAGTTGTTATGGTTTGGACATAGAGGTGAAACCAGTTTCATAGATGCAAGCTTGCATCTATGACACTGTGGAAGTGTCGAAAATCTCTACCATACAGCACCTCCTGGAAGTTATTTAGGTCATTTGCTCTTAATGGGGAGGAACATAATTTCCTTTTTTTTTCATTATCACCATGTGTCTAATCCATCACTTATGCACCTACCCCAACTATGATGCTCTTCCCTATATTATGATGCAATTAGAAGGTCCTCGTCACAGACCAAGCTAATCAGGCTTCACAGTCTTGGATTCTTCAGCCTCTAAAACCGAGCTAAATAAAATATTTCTTTATGAAATGCTCAGCCTCTGGTATTTTGCTACAGCAACAGAAACATATCAAAAAATTTAAAAACCATTCTCATGTTATCAAGGGAATAAATACTATGATACTCCTTGTTATATAAATTAAGACGTACAAAGAGTTATAACTACATAGGTAAAGATAGCTATTGGTAAGTGGCTTAAACAGTGGAAATTTAAGTGCTTATTGATATCTAGCTACTACAGCAAGTCACACGTAATGAGACATGTTCTAAATATTTTTATTTAAATTAGCATATTATTTTTTTCAGGAAATCCTGTCTCAGTAGAGCTATATGTATACTCACTGTTTTATAAGAATGAAGTATTCCTCATACTTTACAAGTCACTCCTTTCTCTTTAGGACTTATTTCCTATTTTTTCTACATAATTATGATCTCTATGTCATTTTAAGACATAGTCATGTTTTATAATTTCTGAATTTCTTTGACCTGCTATATGAATGTTTCTCTAAATTACTGACTTATTTAAAGGAACAATATAGATGTTTTAAGTGTTGTCTGTTGGTGATTTCTGTGAAACAACTGTCAATTTATGGAGGGAATTGTGGAATTGCTCATGATCTAAGAAAACTAGCCTATTGTTTTTGGATGAATAAGAGATTATATTATTATTTATTTTCTTCAAATCATTACTATTTTCTCTCTTGAAGTTAGTATTTTAAATTAGTCCTGTGTCTAATAGCTACCCTGAAGCCATATGCACGAGAAGCAATGAGGCACAGAGAGTAGAGCATGCTCTCTGAGGCTACATTGCAAGCTTCGTTTTATGGTGTCCCTACTATTTAGTGGTAGATGATGAAGTAATGTGACTGAATATCAGTGCATAGAAATTGAAGCTATTGTGCATTATATATTATTCTGGTGGAAAAGACACTTATGTTCCACTTAGAACAATCAGTTGATTGTCCCTTTTTGGAGAAATTATGAATGATTTTTCATACATGCAATTTGAATAGTTTAAAGTACAATTTATTTTAAGTGAAATTCAGTATTGTGGTGATTTTTAGAAAATTCAACTGATAATCTTTTTATGTTTCAAAGTATAATTTTTATAAATTCGTTAATTATACACTTAGTATACATTTTCAGAGCAAAAATAAACATAATTCTTCTAAATTCCAAACTTTTATTAACAGGACAGTGAGTTTTAAATATGAATAATATAAAGGCATAAATTTTATTTTCAAATGTATCACAGCAAGTTTATTGTCTTGATAAGCTCTCTCATTATTCAGTTAGGCTTACTGTAATCAAACAAACACATGAGGTTATAGCCCTTTATGTCTTTTGTCTTGGACATAAGGACTTTCAGATTATCTCCATTCTCCTCTATTACCTTCTCTATTCTTCCCACATATAGACAAAGAAGACACTCCATTCTCATATCGCTCGCTCATTGCACAATGATGTATTGTTAAGGATCCTCATTGATTTATGGAGATGCAATCATTTGGGTGAGATTTTTAAAATATATTCAAGATGAATCCCTAAATATAACACCTTATCATGCATTCTAAGTTTTATTTTGTCACGATGCCATCTGAATGAGCTCATAATCCATTTTTTTCAGGACTTATACTATTTTTTAAATTATAGTTGTTTGATGAGTTGCAGCTCAACATTCTCAGTTTATAAGTACATGTAATCACAATTTATCATATTTTCCCTGAAATGTTCCTTGCTATATACCTAATACATTTAAAAATTTTACATAATTGAAAATAACAACAAAATGATACTTAGAGTTATTAACTTGACTGATGTATTTTCTGTTGCATTTTTATTCTTCTAATGTTTTCTAATGTTCATATCACAATGTGTAACATCTTAACAGTTTTGAAGTGGATTTAGATAACATTCAGTGCATTCACATTGTTGTACCACCACTTACCACCATTTAGAAATCTGTAGAATTCTTTTCATTTTGCAAAACTAAACCTTGAAGCTGAAACTTGATGCCCATTTATTAATTCACTGTCTTTCTTCTCTGTAATTCTAGTAAATATTATTCTCTCTCCTTTCTCTTTGTATTTAAATACTCATGATTACCTTGGCATTTGTCAATGTGTGATTGGTTTATTTCATTTAACATAATACTTTCAAGGAGCTTCCCTGTTATAGGATGCATGATTATATAATTTATTTGTATCACATAATCTGATAGGCACAACTCATGTGATTGTTGAAGAACTGAAATGTGGCTAATATAACTTATGTTCATATTTAACTTTGAACCAGTATCTATAACCAGTGGCTACTTTATTAGAGAGTATATGTCTATGTTTTTGATCATCAAATTTCCATATTCTCTTCTTGCTCTGATATATTATATTTAGCTAACATATATCTTGCCCAGTTAAACTACCATCACATTTTGAAATAAATTTCTCTCTCATAAATTCTGATAGATTTCTCAGCTTCGTAACTAAATTAAATCATTGATGCATTATGTCCTTTTTACAAAGACAATTAAAAACCCTGTTGCGTGACATTAAATCTCCTCCCTTTTCTTATGACTGGGTGTTTTTACAAGCCATCACAATTTATAACAATAACTTATTCTACAATCATGTATTAGGTTTCATTGTCATGAGGTGGTCGATATTATCTACTGAAAATTTCAGTGAGCTGGTTTATACCTACTTAATTGTGCTGATTTCTTTCAGCTTTCTGATCAATATTTTTTCTAGCATTATTCATCTGTATTGTGAATTTTACTTTCTACAGCTTCATTATTTAGTCAAGTAACATAAGTTGTGAAACCACTCTGCCATGGCCTCCTAGTCTCAGTCCCTGGCATGGTATCACATCCTTGTTTTCTTGACCCTTCCCTAATTTACAGAACCTCAGCAGTACTAAAAATTTAAATCAAAGCCTTGATCTTACTAGGCAGGTAACTCAGCCACTTCATCTGTATCTCCAATTACTTTTTGCTTTGCTTACGTTTTTACTTTATGCCAAGCTCAGGCTATTGTCCTATTTTTACTTCTCTGTGTGGTGTTAGAGAAACCAAATGTGCACCACTCCCTCTGGCCACTGAGCTTTTGCTATGGGTGGGACAACAGCTGCGTACCATTGCCCAGAAACATTCCTTGAGATGGAATCCTGTGAATTTTTTTTAATGTCTAACTGGCCTCAAACCACAATCCCCAGTCATTCAGCTGTATTTTAATTGCAATCTCAATCTTCAGACACACAGTGGCTTATTCTCTTGGATGGCTTTTTACTTATAACTCTGCAAATAAAACTATTTAATTTGGTATTAGCTTAAATATGCGAGTTTCAGGAAGACTACTGAGGCCTACTGAGTTTTAATTTTTTATTTCAGCTTCCTCTGCTAAAATATCCTGCCACCAAGAGGGTACTCACACAAACTTTGCTTATAGAACAAAAGGGCAAAGGATTTACAGAGATAAGCAAAGGCAGAGAGTTTTCTTATTTTAGAAAATTCATCAAGTCCCAATTTAGAAGAGGAAGATCAATAAAGAGCAACCAGATCATTTTCCCTATGGTATTATGTCATATTCTTAGCATGTTGAGTTTAAAGTTTTCTTGGGTAATTTTAAACTTTTAATATAATATTTTCCTCACCTATGGTAATTTATTCCAGTTATTTCCATTTCATCTCACCAGTAGCTCACAACTGATTCAGAACTGAAATGCTCTTCTAGACATGTCTCTTTTGATTTTAGTCTCTGTCAACAGAGTATTCAGAGTGCAAAAAAAATTCCTGTTGCAAAGGAAGTGTACATGATGATATTCCGCTAATTTACTGAAATATTAAGTTGTTCAAGACAGAAGCACAGTGACAATGAATCTTTAATTACACTTGAAAGATCCTAACCACTTATTTCCCCCTTGGATACAGCCTTGAACAGATTCTACATATTGAATACTCTCTTATTTTGTGTTAATTTTGATCTTGAAATTCTTTATACAAAGCTTAAAATCAGTTCCTTATCCGAAAGGAGTTTTTTTCCCTCCAAACTCTCAGTTTCAAATTTCCTTTGAAAAGATACTATTTAAAAATTGAGAATGAGTTCTGAATTTTTAAAATGTTTAGCCTACCAAATTCCTTCCTGCTTACCCATATGTTCCAAAAAATATCATATTTTTATTCCTTATATTGATGAGATTCTCTTCCAGGTTTAATTCTGATTGTAAATAGTGTGTCTTATTTGGTCTTGTCACAAAGTTGTCAGGATTTTTGGCAAGCATGTTTTCCCTTGTGATTAATTAACTTTGAAATATGTTTTGATGTTTTTCCACAATCATCTGAATGACAGAAATGCTTTCCTATAGGAAGCTACTGTTGGGAAACAAGAACTAAGTTGATTATACAACTTCAAAATTAATTAAAATATATAGCTTGCCTGAGAGCAAGAATAGCATGTGCACCCAAACAGATTTGACAATTACATTTGTTTTTTTCTTTAGACAGCTGGTGGTCAACATGATTGTGAAAGACACAGATAAGGCTACCCACCTTCAAAAATTTCAAAAAGTATTGTTTTCAATACAAAAGCACAAAACAGATTATAGTACTTGACAACTGGTCTTTTGAAAACTAAGAAAACAAGGATTTATAGTTAACAATAAGAGTAGGATCTATGAAACATTAATGAAAATGGATGCTTTTAACTGATATTTTCAGAACAAAACTCAGTATTTTCATGCGCATATCCAAGTGAATAAAATATGTGTACTCGCTCGTATATTACATATTGAAATAGAACTAGATCCCTCTTCTCATCATTTATAAATACCCAATAATTTATTTTTCTTTTATTATGTAAAGAAAGTAATTTCCTTAAGCTATGGCTATACATGCATACATTAGTGTTATTTTCACAACCTTTCTTCTTTTTGTTGTCTTATCTATTCTTTAGTCAGTATGTGGATTTGAACTCAGGATCTTGCACTTGCTAGTCTATAGTTCTATCAATTGGGCCCTTTTTGCACAGTTATGTTGGAGACTGTTTTTCATAGGTCAGTCTCAGGCAATGATACTGCTATGTTAGTGTTTTGGGGATACACCTCTATCCTGGACTGGCTTCAAACAATAATCTGCTCAATTTCTGTACCTCAAAAAGCAGGGAATACCACTGTACATTATAATACCTGACTTTTCTATTTTTCTGTTTCTCTTCCTCCAGCTTCTCACATTTTACTTTCCAAATCCCTGTAGACTCCCCTTTCTGCCTACGGGTCCTTCCCACCCCGAATGGATTTCACATATGAGAAATACTAAATTATACTTTCTCACATTATATCTTATTTCTCTGTGACAATCTATGATAATCTTCAATTCCATCCATTGTTTCAGTGAATATAATTTAAATCTTATTTATGGATGAATAGAGCTGAATGAATATAGACAGATAGATAATCACATTTTCTTCATTAATTTGTTCATGACCAGACTAATTCCATAATGTGGAATGTGGCTATTGTGACTATGGCATGATAGTTATGGAGATGCTGATATCTCTTACAGGATGCAAACTTGATTCAACTTATATAATATATATATATATCATTTTTTTATTTTAAGGAATCTCTACACTGGTTTATATGATGCTAAGAATAACTTTCATTCTCATCAGCAGTGAATTATGACTCTTTTCCTCACTCACCCACCAATATTTATCCTTTTTTATTTGATTGATGATGCTCATTCTGAATGTAGAGTTCTGGATTCCTAAAGTAATTGTGGTTGTGTTTATTTCCCTGAGGGCTAAAGATGCTGAATGTTTTTTCTGCCACTTATTAGCTATTTGTACTTCATTTGGAAATGTTTGTTTCAGTATTCATTCTTGATACAGACATTTGCTAAGTAGGCATTTACATTTTCTTAAGGTTTTATATAGTATAGATAATAATCTGTTGGATGACAGCATGGCAAATATTTTCTCCCATTGTGAAAGCTGTTTCTTCACTTTATTTGGAGTTTTGCTGTAGAGAAACTTTTCATTTTATTACAATCCCATTTGTCGATTTTTTTGCAATCACTTCCTAGAAAATTGTTATTCAGAAAATCATGTGTTTGACTAGACTTTAAAGTGCTGGCTATACACTTTCCTCTAGCAGCTTCTATGCTTCAAGTCTTATATTAAAAGGCTTTAATCTAATGTGAGTTGATAGTTTGTCCAGGATCAGACACAGGAATTTAGCGCCAATCTACTATGTGTGGCTATCCAATTTCCCTGCCCATTTTTTCAAAATACTCTATCTTTATTTCAATGCATATTTTTGAAAACTTTGTCAGGAGTCTGATATCTATAGTTGGATGGGCTTACATATGTATTGTCTATTCTATGCTGTCGGTCTGCTTACATATTCTGGGCAGTTTACATGGAATTTTTCTTACTAAGGCGCGGTAGTATAGATTGAAGTCAGCATTTCAACATTTTGCTCTTTATTTTCGGGGTAATGTTGGCCATTCAAGATCCTTTTGGCTTTCATGTAAATTTTAGGAATGCATTTTATTCTTCCCATTTCTGTGAAGAATGATTTTCAAATTTTCATAAGGATTCTATTAAATTTGTAGATTATATTTGAAAATACGATGTTCACATATTTTTTAGATGCAAGAATATTAAAAGTGCATTCATGTTCCAATATATTCCCTAATTTCTCCAGTGCTTTGGACTTTTTATTGAATAAGGATTTTTTTTTACATAATTTGATAGGTTTACTATCTGTGTATTTCATTTTACTTTGTGTTTCAGTCTTTTGTGAATGAGACTGATTTTTAGGTGCGGAATAGTGTTTATTAATTTCTGCATGTCAAATTGTGTAACTTACATTCTTAGTATGGAGCAACCAACACCATGTTTTAATCTTTTTGATCTCTTTTTTTCAGTTTATTATTATTTTTTTATTAAATAATTTATTAACATTGATTTTTGCATCATATTTCAAATGACAAGTTTAACAAACAAGTGTTCAAGAAGGGAATCTCTATATACAATCACTGGGACTTTGTTTTTAGAAATTAATCAAAATTAAAGGCTAAGGGTTTGTATGTCATAGAAACATATTAATTTATGAAATCTTTTGATCTTTTTAATTGTTGTTGAATTGGACTTTCCAAAGATTAGTCTATGATTTTTACACTTATGTTGATCAAGGAAAGATTCTTTCTTTCTTCCTTCCTTCCTTCCTTCCTTCCTTCCTTCCTTCCTTCCTTCCTTCCTTCCTTCCTTCCTTTCTTTCTTTCTTTCTTTCCTTTCTTTCCTTTCTTTCTTTTTTTTCCTGTGGGTCATGGGGCTTGAACTAGGTCTGGATGTTTTCCCTGAGCTCTTCAGCTCAAGGCTACCGCCCTACCTTGAGCAAAGCCCCACTTGCCGTTTTCTAGAGGTTAATTGGAGATGAAAATCTCAGTTCCTTTAGTGTTGAGGCTGGCTTTAAACCTTGATCCTCAAATCTCAGCCTCCTGAGTAGCTAGGATTACAGGCATGAGCCATCATGCCAGCCTGGAAAGATTTCTTTTAATGCTATTTCCTCCTGGTTTTGCTTCATCCTCCTGCTTGTTGTAGGATGTATTTGGAAGATCTATCTTTGACTACCATATAGAATTTGATGGATGTTGGTGTTTCATTTTAAAGGTGTTCTAGAGTTCAAAAGTGATCCTAATCTGCCTTTTTTTCTTTCATGGGAAACATTTTGCTGATCTTCATCTTCTTCACCCATTATGTTTATGCTTTCTATTTACTCTTTAATTTGTTATTTAATTTGTGTTCAGCATTGTACTGAGTTTTCATTTTTTAATTCATTAAATAGCAGGTTGTCTTTAGAATATTAATGTATAATATTCTTGATTTTAGTCATGTGTGGTGTAGAAGTATTATCTCCTTTCTTTACATGTTGTTCTTGATTCTTCTTTTTCTTTTGATTAGCTTTGCTGACGGTTTCCCAATTTTGTATCATTTTAATGAATCAGTTCTTTGTCTCACTAGTTCTTTTTATTGACTTTAAGCCTCTTTTAAAAATTAATTTATCCCCTGGTCTTTATTAGTTGTTTGCATTGTTACTAGGATTTGACTTTTCTTTGCTTAAATGAGACTCATTACATGTGTAAATAATTTTTATATCTCACATAATTTTGATTCTTGTAGGCATATAAAGCAACAAACTACTATCTTTCTTGTATTCTACATATTCTAGAAAGTTATTTTATTTTTCCTATCCTGGGGCCTGAACTCAGGGCCTGAGCACTCTCCTTTGACTTTCTCAAGGCTAAAGCTCTAGTACTTGAGCCACACAGCACCACTTCTGGCTTTTTCTGTGTATGCGCTACCAAGGAATAGAACCTGGGTCTTCATGCATGCTAGACAAGCATTCTACCACTAGGCCAAACTCTTGGCCCTGAAAGTGATATTTTACATTTCAGTTGGTTCTAGAAAAAAATAATTCCTCTTCCTTATCTCTTCAATAATTCATCATTATTAATTTCAATCTTTGTTTAAAAATTCTGTTATTTGCCTTGCTGTTGATTTCTAGTTTTATTCTGTTATGTAATATTTTAGTAACTATTTTCAATTATTTTGCATGGGCTAAGATTTTCATCATATATAAAAGTTATTGATTTTGAAGGAAGTCCAATTAATGTAAGATATGTAATCTATAACAATTATATAAAATATTCTCTTTTTTAAGGTAATCTAAATTATGATTGGTTTAACTCTGCAGGTCTATTGCAGATTCATCTGGAAGATTTAATCCATGCCAGTGAGGTAGTTAAGTCATTCACCATTATTCTTTATTATCCTATCACCATTTCTGCCCAGTAGTGTTTCTGTGATTAATAGGTGAGTGTGTGGGTGGACATTTTGTCTTTAATGACTTCCAGTGAAGACAAAAATAATCTTTTTGTCGGTTTTGGGGCTGGGGTTGAGCATATCCATAGTGATACCGGGGGCCCTTAAGTCAAGGACCCACTTTCTGTTTTCTTCCTTCAGATATAGACATGATAGTGACTTTCCTGTACTTGGAGAAAAGTGAATAGGATTTTCTGGAATTCATATTATCATTATTTCATCCTCAGTAATGAGAAATATTCTAAAATGTGTTTTGTCAAGTCTTCTACTCCGAGACTTAAAAAAAAAAAACAACTACTGAGCTTTCAAGAAAAATACAAACTAGAACATTGGAAAACTCATATCTTCCACTAATTTCCAAGTTTACCAAAAGTAGAAGCTTTCTTGATGAGAATATCACTGATATTAATCATGACAAATTTTGGTTTTTGTAATAACATGATTTACCTTGGGGCATTTCTGTGAATAACTCAGTGAATTTACATTTTTGCAAACAGCCAATCCACAAAATATTAAACCATTCCCTGGTCCAGATTCAATCAAAATGCAGAGAAATATATTTTAAATTGTATTTTAAAAATAGAATTTTAATGTATATGAAATTCCATTTAAAATATTACATTGCATGCCATATAATGAGTGATTGTTGTCCTTAATGTACTATGTTATCTCTCATCTCTTTTGCTGTCCCTTGGTTATCTCATATTGTTACAGTATTTCACTCTGTTATCTGATATATTGGATATAAGCGTATTTGTTTATTTGAAATTGGATAGGAAAGGGGAGAAAAACAAGATGAGGGTAAGGGTGTGGGGGAGGGAAATGGGGACCAAGATATGAGAAAGGGTATCAATGTATGTGAAGTAGTGCACCTTCCATCTGGTGAATGTAATGTAACCCTTCTATTAATTGCAATAAAAATATATGAAAAAAATGTTACATTGTAGACTTTCAGATCTCATTTTCACTTATTTTCAAATTTTTTGGTATTTATCAATCAAGTATGATAACCTCACAAATTGATTAAAGTGCTCTCTCAAGACAAATCCATGCTGCTACACTTTATTTATGTACTTTTGTCAAAAATTTTGTAACAAACTAAATAGAGAAGCATAGGTTTATTTCATATGCTTCTGTATTATGTTATAAACCTATGTTTCCTATTAATCCAGAACTTATATACCTTTTAAAAATGTAAATATATATTGTTTACTGTCCCTAGTTTTATGCTTTTTTAATGAATTGGTATCATTTTAATAAACTACCATAAATTAACATTGTTTATTAAGTTGTTTTTAGATTCACTATTTATAATTTTTCCTCTAATATTAAATCTGTAACTTTGACCAACTTATCAAAAAAAGTCAGTGCATTATCTGCTGATTTTCAAATTTTTCAAATAATCCTGGACATACCTTTCAGTTAATAAAAACATTAGGACTTTATACATATTTATTTTTTTCTGTCTTGTCACCTTAAAACTCCAAACTTGTTCTTCTATTTTAGTTTTATTTTATTTGCTTTATTTATTTATTTTCTTGCCAGTCCTGAGCTTGAGCTCAGTGCCTGAGCACTATCCTTGGACTTTCTCAAGGGTAGAGGTCTACCACTTGAGCCTCAGCACCACTTCCGGCTTTTTTCTATGTATGTGGTACCGAGGAATCGAACCCGGGCCTTCATGCATGCTAGGCAAGCACTTTAACCGCTAGGCCAAACTCCTGGCCCCAGGTTCTTCTATTTTAGAGAACAATCAAGAATTGTTCTATTTCAGAGGCTTAATACATCTTCTTCTATCTAACTGAAATGTCCTGCTAACCACGCCAAGATTAATGTTCCTGATTGCTGCTGATTTCTGTTGCTCATTTGTTAAAACATAATTGAATAGTGGAAGTATTTGGGAAATCTGTAGAAGCATTCAAGGAATGGGTACTTTTCTACGTCTATCTTCATCAAAAAGTATGGATTTGGGGTGAGGGAATGTACTGTGAAAAAAAAAATTGCCTTGGTTTTATAAAATTTAGCCATGACTTGATTTAGCTGTAAGAGAGGTAAACTTCCCAATAGGAAAGACAAAAAACTAATCTGATGAATTATTGTGGGAATTAAAATTTATGCATTTGAAAGGATTGGGTACTATGTCTTGGAATGGAACTGGGCTATAAATTGCATTTAGAAAGAGAAAAAAATCCACGGGAAAAATGTGTGAATTTATGGCTACAATTTTTTTTTTTTAGAAATGCTTCAGAGAACATGCTCACCTGCTCACTTTAGGGACATTAGGGATTTGGCATATATATATATATATACACACATATATATATGTATATATATAGGTTATCAGAAAGATTTGGTGAAAGTGTGGACACATCATAAACTAGGAAACAGTCTGTACTGTAACTCAGAAAATTAATAGAAATTTCAAAATAAAAAGTAAGTAAAGAATATAACTAGGGTTTTGATTGAAGGTGAGGTACTCAGACACTTTTAAAGTGAGGGCTAAGTTATGTAGTAGTGATAGTTTGGGTAGCATTCTAAAATCTGCTCAAAACTTATAAACACACATGGAAAAATGTCCACAGTGCAGCCACTGCTATTATGAATGTCATATTATTTTTCATAATTATCTTTTTATTTCTGTTGTGGGTCATGGAGCTTGAACTCAGCCTGGGTGCTGTCCATAAACTCTTCAGCTCAAGGCATCTGCTGTACCCTTGAACAAAGCCCCACTTCCTGTTTTCTAGAGGTTAATTGGAGATAAGAGTCTCAGGTTCTTTTGTGCCCTGGCTGGCTTTGAACCCCGATCCTCAGATCTCAGCCTCCTGAGATTATAGGTGTGAGCCACTGTGCCCAGCTTCATGATTATCTTGCCATAAAAGAGACAGGCCATCTTGTTTTGGTTCCTCAATTCGCCATTGTCATGCAAAAGGAATGGCAAGAATACAAATATATTCAAAGATCATAAAAACAAGACAGGATACTTGATGGATGAGGGATTGCTTACCTTCAATGCATCTTTTCCTGTGGAGCAAATAGGAATAGAGAGTAAGGCATTATATTGCATATAATGATTTATGTTTGATTCATATAAGATATAATGCTTTATATTTGATTCATATTAGTAAATGTTTAAATAATTTAACTGATGCTAGTTAATATTTGAACACATGGAAACTATAATGATGTGAAGGCAGAAAAGTAGCTAAACTACCATCTTTTAAATAATGACTAAAATTAAACCCATTTGATTTTAATTTCTTCATGTCTAAATTTGTTTAGACAATTGTCTAAGTTATTGCTTTATGTAGTAGGATCAGAAATAGAAGAGTTTTAGGTATTTTAGATGGTTTCAGTATGTATTTCACTCATATTCTTACCGTGTTAAAAATCATATTTGCTAGTATTGGATACTAGCCAAAATTCTAACTTAGCAGTGTGACGATTATTAATTAAATCACAGATGTTAATCAAGTTTAATCTGTTTTTGCATCTGTAATCTCTTTGGAAATCTGGATTACATTATATTAGCTTGTATTTATCCATATGCTCTAGTTCATGACATTCCCCTGCCTTTCCTTGTCTTTTATAACCTTGAATTTTGATCAGAGATTTTGATGAATTGTTCTCAGTTTTGTTTTGTTCTAATGACACTGAGGATATAAATTATTGGAGAGACTATCTTGGGAATGTGTTATAATTGAAGGCATTCTCACTAAAACAATTTTAACTTAATAGTCTCAGTAATTATGTTGTATGTTTCCTCCCAAATCAGTAATATTTCCTAAGAATATTGTTTTAGCAGCCAAGAAAAATAAAGGGAATAAATGGTGTGTGTATATATATAACAAAAATCATACCCTGATAATGATTGCGATCATATAAAAAGGTAGTTAGAAATCACCAATAATGTCTGATAGTAACAGAGGTTATATATTGGGTATGCACAGTATGAGATGGACTTTCCTAAAGAGGAGAGCTCTTATTAATTCGACACTGAACATTGTACATAAGAGAAAGGTGACTTAGAAATTACTATCAGATTGTATGAATACATTGTAAAGACATTACTGCTAGACATCCAAATACTTTCATAAATATTATTTGTGAAACAATATATATTATGAAATATTAGTTCATAAATATTTTTAAAAGTAACTCAGAAATACCTGCTATTACTATTTAAATTATTAGCTATCTTTGAGGCACAAAGAAATTGAATTGAACTGGATAACCTTCCACCAAAAGATCTTATGAATAGTGAAATTCAGGTCATTTGAATTTCTAATTTTAATGACTTCTCATTACATTTGTTGTCTTTTCTAGATAAAATTGTCAAATCAATGATATACTAAATGTAACTCTGTCCAAATCATGCCTTATCCTTTTTAAATCATTTATTTTGGTCTCAGATATATGACTTTTTCATTTTTAGGATATTTGTCAGCTCCTGAATATATATGAATTTTACTTTTTGTTGCATTTACATGTAGGAAAACAAATATTCAGAAAACATTTCCATCTTAACAATTTTAATCAAAATGCAACTGAAATTGCTCTTATGAGATTCAGCATTATATTGTCTGATACAACAAAGTAATAAGCAATCATTTAAAATATGTTCTTTAAATATGTTTTTGATACATACTATTGTTTAATATTTAGTAGGTAAAATGGTTGCATTTTTAGTAGCGCTATAAGCACTGTATTTATTTATAATTTTCTCCCCTTCTTACTCATCCCTTGACCCAGCCAGGTCTTTAACCTTCAGACTCATCAGTAATCTCTGCTACTAGTTTCTCATGTATCTTTTCAGCAAATTTAAAATACATATGTAGTATATATATGCATATATGTGTGTTATATATGTTCAATTAATAATGTATATATGTAATATATAATATATAAGTGCACATATGTGTATATGTTCAAATTGTGTTAGCTTTTCCCTGGACACCCTTTTCCAATAAAATAGAGTCTAATACATATTTCCACACTTTGCTTTTTCTTTTAATTTAATTTAATTTATTTTTTTACAGTCCTGGGCCTTGAACTAAGTGCCTGAACACTGTCCTTGGGCTTTCTCAAGGATAGAGCTCTACCATAGCACCACTTTCAGCTTATTTCTGTGTATCTGGTACCGAGGAATCAAACCCGGGTCTTTGTGTATGTTAGGAAAGCACTGTACCAAACTTTTGGCCCCAAACTGGCCTTTTCATATAAAATACTGATTATGTGATCACATTCCTTTTTCTTTATTATTTCTTTCAACTACATATTATATTGCCTGGAGAATATTATTTGGTGGTCATAAATGTTAGGACAAAATTTCAGTAGCTTTATTGATGATTTTTGTTTATCTAAGTAAATGTCCAATGAGAGATTGGGGAAAATGGGGGTTACAGAAAGATTTATGTTCAGAAATATTTTGGGTTCCATATCTGTCTGGATTTATGGATCCTGATAATTAAATGTCACTATTTTATCATAATCATTGTGAAATATAGCAGGTTCCATAATCATTCAATCAGAAACTACTGTCTCTGTTTATAACTCTGTTATAGAACAACTTACAATTAAATCCCTTTTTTGCAATTAAAAATCAACAAGATGAACTAAGGCTACACTAGCTTTCAAGAGTAATTTTGATTTGTAATTTTGGTTAGAGTAATTGTAGTTAATATTTTCAAACCTCCATTTGGAGATTTGTGAAAGTTATGATCACTTGAGAGGGAAAATATGTCTGATTTTTGCTGTGACTGAAAAGACAGCACTTGTTTCTGTAACAGAAGGGCCAAATGAGAAATAGACATCTCATGATTCTGAGGTTTCTGTTCATAGGTGTTTGACCTCAGGCATTGTATAACAACACGGTGTTAGTGGGAGAATGTGGTAGAAAAGTTTCTTTACCTCATGGCATACTGCAAAGAAAGAAGAAGGCACAGAAACTAGGACTAGATTCATTACCCATGGACTTGCCTGCAGTGATCTACTTCCTCCAACCAACCTCACTGATTGAAGTTCACAACTTCTTACAAAATACATCACCAACTGAGAAGCAAATGCTCAACTAGGCAGCCTGTGGGAGGCATTTCCTATTGCAATTACCAAAGATGGTGACAGAAAAAAATTTTGAATCATTTAGGACTCTTCAAAATACCATGGGTTTAGAGTGGGGGTTGCTGATTCTAAGGATGCTGAGACATGTGCCATCAAGATTACCTTACAAGATAAACGTAGTTAAGTTGTTATACAAGATGGGCTTCAGAGCCCCACATATAACAATTCAGTAACAAAATATTCCCTTAAATTCAGATGACTGAACGAAGTAAATTTCAATTACATTACACCATTTGTCTGCTATTTTAATCATTGGCCTGCTTTCTTACAACTTTTTTTTTTGCAAACTAAAAGGCTTACCAAATTGATTCTGTTATTCTTTTTTCATAGATTTTATTGTAATTAATAGAAGAGTTGCATTATATTCACCAGATAGAAGGTGCATTACTTCACATACATTGATACCCTTTCTCATGTCTTGATCCCATTTCCCTCCCCCCACTCCTGCCCCTCATTTTGTTTGCCTTCCTTCCCTATCCAACTTCAAATAACCAAATACGCATATATACAATATATCAGATTCTGTTATTCTTTCAATTACACTTCACAATTGATTGCAAGAAATCACAATATATGTTCTGTTAAGGTTGGTTGTGTTGAATAGTGTATATTATATTTTCATAACTATGTACTGTTCAATTAAAGTCTTGCATTTGGCTCTGAAATGTGTCTCTGAATCAAGTATCAATCAAATATGTGTTTAATATTTTGGTATTTTCAAGTGGCTGGGGAAAATCATTAGTCATTTAGGCATTATAATCTCTTCATTCTGCCTCCAAAGTGTAAGTTTATATGTCTTTTCACCTAACTTAAAATAACATTTATATTGACTGCTGTTCTTATTATAATTCTATCAGAAATAAAAGATATTGATTAACTTTTATGATGCATAACGAGTACCCTAAAGTATATGCCTTCCTTTGGAAAACACACACACACACACACACACACACACACACACACACACACACACACAACATGTATTCTTATTATGAAATTAGTGAATACAGAAAATTCTGTTAACTTCAAACTTTTATGATTGTTTTGTGAACTGGCTATTCTTTTTATCATAAATACACTTAAAAATACACTACTTCAATGGAATATTGGTATTCTGCATGTTATTAATTACAAGAGCCTTGATAGAAATGTTATTTTTCTATCTTTTACAGTGTAAATTTCAAACACCTGACTTCTGATTAAAAAAATTATTTGAGATTTGTTTTGTCTCTACTAAGCATCAACATAGTAAAACTGCATAAGTATTTTAACCTTTATAAACATCTCTTTCCTCATAAATAAGGTATAGATACAGGCATCATTCTTTCATAGCTAACAAGAAGAACCATCATGATTTATATATTTTTGAAATATTTCCTATCCACTATTTTCACATTTAATACCATTTTTGAATGCTAACCGTAATGTCATCTCTATTTTATCCAGTCATTTTGAGTTGAATTCTTTATACTGAAAATGAAATTACCAAAATATGAGCCAGGCACCAGGCATCTAAATGTTGCATATTGGAAGCATGCATATTATTCAACCTACCTGATCCTTTCATATAAGATTTCTGCTGTTAGCTGCACACACTGAGGAAAAGAATTTTCCACTTGAGGGCAGGGAATTTGGTCTAGTATTAGAGTGCTTGCCTAGCATGCACAATGACCCAAGTTCAATTCCTTGGTACATCATACATAGAAAAAAAGCTAGAAGTAATATTGTGGCTCAAGTGGTAGAGCTTTAGCCTTGAGGAAGCCCAAGGACAGTGATCAGGCCCTGCGTTCAAGGCCCAGGACTGGCAAAAAAACAAGAAAGTTTAAAAAAGAAAGAATTTTCTACTTGATAGTTTTGAAATTACCTTATTCAGAGAGGAAAATGTTCTTTATTCCAAAAATTGGAAACAATGTAATTACCTATCAGGAAGGAGATTCTGATTTACTGGCTCATGGTTTACAATCTGGGTCTCTGTTACACATGTGTGTTTGTTTTGTGAAAACATATTGAGCTACACGTTCAGTATCTGCTCACAGAATTCTAAAATATTACATTTCAATATATATAAACATAAATATCTTGGAAATCTAGATGCCAGAAAATAAAGTAGATGCAAGTCAAAAGGTCAAGGATTAGACAGAGAAAAGAAACAAAATGATGAATACAAAATGTATATACAGTATAGTGGGTGGAGCCCTTAACATATTGTGCCACTACTGAGAGTAAGATGCTACCTAACTATACAGCCTCAGTTTACTTATTACCCCACGTGTCATGATGAATTTCAGAAAGTCTTTTAGCTGGGCGTGGTGGCTTATGCCTGTAATCCTTAGTTACTCAGGAGACTGAGATCTGAGGATCAAGGTTCACAGCCACCCCGGGCACAAAAGGACCTGAGACTCTCCATTTAACCCCTAGAAAACCGGAAGTGGGGCTTGGCTCAAGGGTAGGGTCGTAGCCTTGAGCTGAAGAGCTCAGGGACAGCACCCAGACCCAGGGATAGGGCAGTAGCTTTGAGCCGAAGAACTCAAGGACAGTGCCCAGGCCGAGTTCAAGCCCCATGACCCTCCCCCAGACACACACACAAAGTCTTTTAACATAGAACAGTTCACCTTGCCTTTTGTTTTTAATGCTGTAGCATCCTGAAAGGTGAGGTATGCTACACAATTGAGTGAAAACATGAGTATGGCTTGAACTATGTGAGGAGCAGATTCTTAGGAGAAGAGAATATGCTTGAGTATAGATTTGGACAGGATTCGTGATGGTTTGTAAGGAAGACTTAAGATTGAGAATTATAGGAGTTAAAATTGCTTAGCAAGCATTAGGCCCTGAGTTTTAGTCCTGGCACTGAGAGAAATAGGGAGGGGGGGTAGAGATAGAGACAGAGGGATTGATCTGTAGAGAGACAGAGAGAGAAACAGAAAGACAGAGACAGGCACACAGAATACATGTATACATTGTATGTATATAAACATATATACATACATATATACATAGTATATATATGTATATCTTATATATTTATGGATATATAGTGTATATATATGTACAAAAGATATAAATATCGGTATGAAGTCAAAAGTCAGCTTCATCTCATGCAATGCAGTTAAACTGATACCCCAGAAGAACAGTCTACAGATTTCCCAATCATACCACCCTGTGTCTACTCTTTCCACATATCAACAAGTCAAGTCACATTTCTGTGACTATGGAAGAAAATGGATGAAAGTCTATATGAAGCAGTAAATTCTTTGCAGAGAATGTCTTGATGACTCATGATCTTTCCTTTCGATTTTATCACTACCTTTCTTTTTTTTCTTTATAAGAGAAGTAGGCCAAAAAGATGAAATATCAACAACTGTGAGTTGTTTTTTTTTTTTTTTTTTTTTTGCCAGTCCTGGGCTTGAGCCCTGTTCTTGGACTTCTCAAGGCTAGAGCTCTACCACTTGAGCCTCAGCACCACTTCCAGCTTTTTTCTATGTATGTGATACCAAGGAATTGAACCCAGGTCTTCGTACATGCTAGGCAAGCACTCTACCAGTAGGCCAAACTCCCGGCCCCAACGACTGTTTTTTTTTAATATGTCAAGGAAACTTATTTTGTGACCAATGCATGCTTCCAGGTTTCCTAAAAATTGCCTGAAAACCCTGGACATAATAATAAAAGCTTGGTATTTCACAGAATAAGATGAAAGTGGTTTCTAATATTTCTAAATGTTTGCCTAAGTATTTTATTCTACATTATATATTAAATTTTTCTAATTTACCCTGAGTCTTGGTATGAAGAATATTAGAAAACAGATGAAAAAGACTTGATAAAATGTATTTTTATTTTAAATAATTAATGCCATTGTGCATAATACATTAATACATGATTACACCAGTTTTAGCAAACACAAATTATCTAAAATTGCTGAGGTAGGAGAAAAATTTTCTGTACACATTTATCATGTATACATACTTGTGCCAAGCAGATCGTTTTTCAAACTAGTTCCTAGGTTGCAAAATATTCTGATTTCCCAGAGTGTAAGAGGGGAAATAATTGCTTTATAAGTGATAATTGAAAAGATACAACACATTTAAAACTTCAAGGTGAAAAGTTGTATTTTGTATTTTTCCCACTAAGCTTTAGTTATTTTCTAAGGAGGTAAGTTTTTCTACCTGAAAATACTTTAAATATTAATGATATTCATAAATTCCTGGAAGAGGATAAATCTCTGGAAAGCTGATGAAAAGTTAAAATGACAGAAGCACTTTGATAATGATTTTTCACAACCAACTTTGACAGAAAATGCTATATTCTAGCTCCTGATATATAAAACATATAGTCATAAATAAATTCAAATATCAAGAAAACTATTGTATTTAAAATATACAATATTCACTATATCAGAGTTATATCAATAGAAGAGAAATGTTTATCTAAAGGTAAGTCCTTAAATAATTTTTGTATTTTTAACCACACAATGAAACATTTCAGGCTTTTTACTTCTACTAAACTCTGAAGTAAGATCCTTGCAAGTCTTGAATTGATAAAGGATTTCTTTCAAATCAATATAACTTATCTGTCAAAACAAATATTTTCTACTTAAATAGTTTTTACATTTTAGAAAATTCTTTTTAAGTTTTATTTTAAATTTTGCAATATGGGATTAAAACCAGGGCCTCATGTTTTCCAAGCAAGCCCTTTACCACTTAGGCCTTGCCTCTAACCTGTTTGTTTGTTGATTGAAATAAATTCTTGCAAACTGCTCATGGCCTAATCTCAAAATAATGATCTTCTTTGACTCATGAGTAGCTAAGATCATAGGAAACATGTGCTATTCATTGCTGGAAAAATGATTATTGCTAATATGCTTGGGTGAGTTAATGTCCTTTTACTTTTAGTTAAATTAAATCTGTGTCCACTAGTAACTTGGACTTTACTTGTCAGTCGCATGGTGAAAAATTAAAGGATAACAAGGCATCAACAGATAAATATTTTCCTGTATCTATAGGTATGTACTTGAGTTTTATCATTTCAAAAGAACTGTACATGTAAGAAAAGCAAAAGAAAAGACAGAAGAAAATAGTTAAGCAAAACAAACCCACTAAGCTGGGCTACCTATACAACTACATTACAAAGTTAAATGCAATAATCCTTACTACAAATACATGTTATTCCTTTGTCCCTGGTGTTTTATCTTTTTTCCCTTTTGTATATTTCATCAGTAGCCAGTAGTGGCTTAGTGAAGTGATCGCTTATTGGCAGTAATAGAAAACTATACATAATAATACCAACAATTAGAGAAAGTTCACAAAGAAAGAATTCACAAAGCACTTTTACACATAGTTTCTATACTGATCAAATCAACTCTTAATGAGCTTTGGAAAAGATGATTTTTCTACCTACTCACCTTCACTGTTCTCTCCTTATAATCTCATTAAGGAATCATGAATGCTTACTATAACTACCACGAAGCCACTGAACCTAAAGAATGAATGGCCTAAGAAGTAACAACTGCATGAGAATGACACCGTTACAAACTAAAACTGAAACATGGTTTCTTTTCCATTAATCAAACTATACCAACCATATAAGCTTGTGTTTAAGATCTTGTAAAAATATACATCCAGTATAAAATTGTGTGAAAATGATACAAGAAACTTTATGCTACTTAACACAACAAACAGAATTAAGACTAGATAATAAACTAATATAAAACTCTTCCTTCTATCTGGCAAATATCATGTAACCCTTTTATTAATTATAATAAAAAAATATCAAAAAAAACCTCTTGCAACATAAAAATGATTGAAATTTAACCATTTGTAATTAACTTCTATTTGTATTGTCTTTTAATTCATATTGTATTTTGTCCAGGTTTAATACAAGAATAGATTCACTAAAACTCAAAGTAAAATTAATGCTCCAGTATGTAGAAAACATAAGAAGGAAATTTAAAAGAATAAAAAATAGGAATGATTGGTAGCATAAAATAAGCTGTGACCATACCAATAAATAGATATGTAAAAACCAATCACTATTACCAACCTTTCCTATCATGAGGAAAATTACGAATTATAGTAATATTTTATAGCATTGTTTAAAGCAGCACAATTTGGGAAAAGTATGAAAGTCCAAATGCAAACATCACTTTTAAAAACAAGGTAATGCAGATTTGCAGGATTCGGTAATTATAACATTAAAATAAGTTAACTGAGCATAATACTACAAAATAACACATTGTATGTATATTTGTATAATTTAAATATAAAATCATGCCTGTGCTCATATTTTGTGAAGACATATAACAGAAAGCTGTATTAACCTTAAGCTTAATTGAGTAATTATTACATTCATTACAAAAATGTTTTTTAGAGAATGTTTTGGACAGTTTCTATAGCAACAAAGGAAAATAAAATTTATTTTTGTTGTAACTATATAAAGTAAATTTAATAAGAATTCTGATGGAAGTAACTCTGGAAACTTTTTATCCATTATTTAGTTCAAAATAAATACAGTTGCAACAAAATATCACAAGGTTAACAATTATGCTTTCAAAATAGAGTAGAGCCTGAAATACAAAAAGGAAGCTTTTTCTCATGCCTCATGTTCATATTAAGATGCACATGGCAAAGGCAGGGAAAATGTTAAATAGCTGGTCTGTTCTATTGGGAAATCGTCAAAGTAAACAGAAGAATAGATCAGAACACTTAATTTATACATCTGCAGATGCCTTCAGTGCTTGCTGACAGGTATTGCATTTATACCTTTTGGGGAGAACTTACTGATAATTCAAACATGCGCGCGCGCACACACACACACACACACACACACACACACACACTTCATTTCTTTTCTGTTTCATAGGTTAGAAGTATCTGTTGAGCCAAGATGTTTTTATCCTCCTGCCATGACAACTTTTTTTTTCCTGCCAGATTGGTTACTTGTGAGAGCCATGTCTTTAAAAATACAGCCCTATCTATCTACCCCTAATTTCTGAGGTTCAAACTGGCTTGCTTAAAAGTTTAACTTGGTATCATATTCAACTTACAAACTTTACATAATTTCGTGGAACTTTAATTGTAAATTTGAATATACATAACATCAGTAAGATAAGAGATAAAAATGACAAGTACTTTTTTGAGTGTGTACTATGTACTTGTTTATCTACTTTAAAATCCTAAAGCCATCTTCTCCATAGAGACAAGAGTGACTTACCACAGGCCCATACTTATACGTGAGGAAGGTCATGGACAGGGCTACAAAGTGGAGCCTGACTTAAAAATATGTTCTCTTTTGCCATCCCTTGGTTATCTCATATTGTTACAATTTTTCACCTTGTTATCTGATATATTTTATATGTGCTTAATTGGTTATTTGAAATTGGATAGGGAAAGGGGGAAATCAAAATAAGTGGGGGAAGGGTGGAAGGGAAATTGGGACCATGTCATAAGAAAGGTTATCAATGTTTGTGAAGTTATGCACCTTCTCTCTGGTGAATATAATGTAACCCTTCTATTAATCACAATAAAAAAAGAAAAAATATGTTCATACCATGTACTTTTAATTTTGTACTTAAAGAAGACACTGTTTTGTCAGCTATAATTTGTGGAGCTTTAAACATTGGGTCATGATCTCAGAAAAAAATTATCAGAGAGCAAATCATGAGGATTTTTTTCTCTTTATTTTTTCCAAATGAATGTAAAGTAATATCAACATTGTACAGTAACATCCCTTAGTATTGTTATGATTATCTCAGACATAGTTGTGCATAATGTTTAATAAAAGAAAGGGACATTAAGTCTAGGAGTAGAGTACTTTTTGTTTTTAGAGAGTGTCTATGAGTGTTCCAATGTTTATCTAGTTTTCATTTCTGGTATATTTTAATACTCATAACAAAATATTTTATAATGTGACACTTTTAAATGGTTTATAATTTTACAGGTAGATTTTTTACCAGATATATTCATGTGATCAAATATTATAGTATGAGCCTTTTGGTGAGAATTAAAGAAATCTTAATTTAACTTCATTTAACTTATTCAAATGTGTTAAAAATAATTATTTAGCACATTGAAGCATATACAAACATGAATGAAGGAGAAAAGATGAGTATTTAATTTTCAGGAAGATGATATGCTTATATTAGGTTATTTAATATATTTTTGATCACTTATAAATATAAAATTGATCTTAATATTTAAATAAATACTTTCAATGTTCATTAAAATAATTTCTTAAAGAACATATTTTCTGTATTTTATTAGATAATAGATTCATCTGGTATGAAATAAACTAAATCATGAAAAAAATCCCTCAAAGTTTATTTCAAAGTTCAATATGAAGTGAATCATTTTTAAATAAGAATGATTTTGGAAAATTCTCATATGTTTATTGTAGACATCCCATGAGCTGCGGTTTATACAGTAACAGAAATAAAAATAGAAATCCTGAATCTTGATTCTGTTTTTAAGAACCTACACATCTTCCTTGTCAACCTTTCTATGATGATCAAGAGAAAGACACAGTATCTAGTGAGCTGATTATGCTCAACTTAGAATCTTAGAAATGTAGAATTATATGCAAAAGCATACAATTTTTTTTGTTGGTGGTGGTTGTGAGGCTTGAACCCTGGGCCTGGGTTTTGTCCATGATCTCTTCAGCTCATTGCTTCTGCCCTACCCCTTGAACCACAGCACCACTTTGGGTTTTCTGGTGATTAATTGAAGATAATAGTCTCACAGACTAACCAAAAACAAATATATCCAATATATCAGATAACAAAGTAAGATACTGTAACAATATGAGATAATCAAGGGATAGCAAAAGAGATGAGAGATAACATAGTACATTAAGGACAACAATCACTCATTATATAGCTTTTGTTTCTATATTCTAGAGGTCCTTTCATTTAGTGTCATAATTTGAAATTGGATAGGGAAGGGGGGAAAATAAGATGAGGAGTGGGGGTGGGGGGGAGGGAAATGGGGACCAAGACATGAGAAAGGGTATCAATATACGTGAATTAATGTACCTTCTATCTGGCAAATATAATGTAACCCTTCTATTAATTACAATAAAAAATACATGAAAAAAAAAGAGTCTCACAGACTTTCTAGTGACCGGGCTGGCTTTGAACCTCGATTGTCAGATGTCAGCCTCCTGAGCAGCTAGAATTACAGATGTGAGCCACTGGGCCCAGCTATATTGGGAATCTTTACAACTTTCGCAAGAATTTTTTAAAAAATAAAAAGGCCCAGTGTCTAATTCAGGGAATGATTAGCTATGCAGTAGACTATATATGAGGCACCAAAAGAATATATTGATAAAAGCATATTACACAAATATTGTAATATAATTATTCAAAATAACAATGTAAAGAGGATAGCACTTGAATAGTACATCACAAATATCCTAGATGAAATTGCATGAGTGAAATATATAAAATGCATAAATATTTTCTTTCAATATTTATAAGCCAAATTAATACATGTTTTATGTGAACAGAGAAGACAAAATACATGCTTAATTGCTCCATTCTCATGAAATATGTCTCAATGGCTAATTTTACATTTTTTGTCCCTTCTTTGTAATCTGCAAATAAAATAAATACAATTCACTTACAGTTTTATACAAAATATTACAGAAATCTGATGCTGTTCATGTGTCTTATTCATGATACTTGCTCATGTTGGCTATATTTTGACTGCTTCACTGAGGCTAGTTAGACTATTCCCATAGTGGAATATTGGAGGTCAAAAACATTCAAATTTGGGAGAAATTTATGGTTAAGGGGTTAATGATAGTCAATGGTTAGTAAATGTATCAGAAAGAAAGAATTACCAACAAAATACACTAATGAAAAGAACACTAGCAAAAATATAGTTTTCATAATCCTTTCTACTAAAAAGATGAAAGTGGATGTGACAAACCATAAAGACACTTGTGTATTGGTTTGTTTGACCAGACTACTTGCTATTTAAGGGGGCTTTAGGGCTTACTGATTGAGAGTCTCAATTTTATTTTTCTTCCTTTGTACTGTTTGTCCTCAGCCCTAGTATCAAGACAATTGGCAGCCACATTAATATCTCTGAGCATCCTTGACTTCAAAAGTTTTTTTCCAAGAGCATAAGCATTTTTTATCTCCGCAGATTTCAAATTCTGTGGCTCTAAGACAAAAATGCCAGAATACACCAATAATAATCGAACTATTTAGAGTCAGAAACTATTTGACTGTGTTCTAATTTTCTACTTTCCAGACATTTCCCACTTAAAGATAGTCATCTCAGCAGCAAATTTGCAGTAGGAAAAAAATATATATTTGAAGCCAGGTGCCAGTAGCTCACACCTGTAATCCTAGCTATTCCAGAGGCTGAGATCTGAGGTTTGTGGTTCAAAATCTACCCAGACAGAAAAAATCCCTGAGACTCTTATCTCCAATAAACTACTCAGAAAAATACTGGAATTGGTGGTGTATTTCAATTGGTAAGGCGTTAGCTTTGAGGACAGAGATTCAGAGTCAGTCCCTAGGCCCTCAATTCAAGTCCCAAAACCAGAAGAAAAAATGAATTTATACAAGTAAATATCTTTTATAATAAGCTTACTCAATAAATGAGAAATAGAAAGATATTTTTCATCATGAAAAAGGCCATATATGAAAATTCACAGCCAGCATAGTCTTATTAGTAAAGAATAGCAAGCATTGTATACATTTATGAAATATTTCATAATTAATTTACAAAACTTATGAAACATAAAAAGAATATAAATGGAGAAGAGGAATTAGAGTAATTGAGTGGGTGACCAAGAGTAATTGAATAATATAACCAATGTAAATGATATAGTTGTGTGCAAATATCACAATGAAACACTTTCTTTGGTACAATCCATATACATCAATTCAATACAAGTGGGTGGCATATGGTGCTTGCCTTTACCACTGCTGTTTAACAAAATACTGGACTTTCTAACAAGATCAATTAGGGAAAAAAGCAATAAAGGATATACTAATTGGAAAGGAATTGGTAGAATCATTTCTCTGCACAGAGTATTCACCATAATTGAAAGGTCTTAATTTTTTCATTACTATGAAATTAAAAGTAAAAGTCGGAACTAACGAAAAGATTTGGTGAAGTTGTAGGATACAAAACTAACACTTAACAGCAATTGAATTTCTGCAGGTTCATGATGGACAAACCATAAGAAAAGCAATTCCATTTAAATAGTAGCAAACTAGAATATGATGCTAAATCTAATCAGAGCTATTCCAAAAGAAGTGTGACAGGAGTATCTTTCCTGGGAAGAGCAATGTTTTATTCGTGGTATTGGTGTAGTTTAAAACAAAAGTAACTTTCATCAGTTTTACTAAAAGGGTAATAAATTTTCTACAGGAAAACTTCAGTCAGCAGGCAATATATTGTTTAGTATGAATGTAGCAGAACTATATTTATACTGTGCATATGAGGTGCTCATACTAAATATTTAATAATTTTTACTGAATGAATTTATTAATTATGAAAAATAAAGATTGCATAAATATTCACTCAAGAGCTTCAAATGTTCTTATTGGCTTAACCAGACAACATGTGAAAATGTGTATTATTCTTATCAGTTGAACTAAAGCAAAATGAGAAAATAAGTCTCCATTTCATCAATTATCAAACTGGAAAACATAAAATTTCCCAAGTCGATTGCCAAAGAAATGTATGCCATGTTTGTATTATTTCTGACAATAAGGAATGTTATTTTTATTTGAGGAAACTGTGGACATGTAAAAAAACAGCTTATAGATAGTCAAAAACATGAAAGAATGTGAGAAGTGATGTATCCTCTGGAGAATGTAACCCTTCTATACATTACAATAAAAATAAATTAAAAAGATTTAATTAAATATCCATAGATGCTATTATTGTTAATTTTAATATATCATAATTATCTATGTATCATAAAGTCATTTTCTTTCCAAGAATTCCTTCAGGTGTACTCTTTCTTTTAGGACATGTCCATAAACATTTTGCATAGCAACATTAATTTCTATGCAAAGTAGATGCTATGTTCAAATGCCATTTAACTACTTACTCAAGACCGAATGGTTGGCTAAATTAAGTATGTCAGGATGCTGCTATTTGGTTCTATTGTAAAATAAGACCAATAAAGCTGGTGTGAAGGGAAAGATAGACATTTGGAATCTCAAGTTCATTACACCTATTAAGTGTGGACCACAAATTAAGTACCATATATGAAGTAACACAATAACACTTTTTGATCTTAATGATCAACCATTGGTCACTACCAGGTCACATTAATCCCATAATTTTACTAATAGCTGGATAATAATTCAAAAGCCAAGACATAAAATAAATTCTTTTTTTCCAACTACAATGCTTACTGCTATTCAATTGGCTAAATTTGCAAAATTTACATCAAGAAATCAAAAGTGGGTTGAAGTTGAATGATGAAAACAATGCAGAGAAGAATGAAGAAAGAATTAACTAAGCAATGGCTCACGCATGTAATGCTAGCTACTCAGGAGGCTGAAATCTGAGGCTCGAGGTTCAAAGCCAGCCAGGGCACTAAAATCCATAAGACTCTTATCTCCAATTAACCATCTCTGTGGCTCAAGGGGTAGGTCGGTCTCCTTGAGCTGTAGAGCTCAAGGACAATGTTCTGTTTTATAAAGTTCTTTACCCTACTCATATCACCTGTTTGCAAAATAGAGAAAAACCTTAGTCCTTTGTTTCTTTTTTCTTTTTTCTTCTTATATTTCTTCATATATTTTATTGTAATTAATACAAGGGTTACAATTATGTTTGCCCAGATACTTCACAAACATTGATACCCCTTCTCATGTGTTGGTCCCCATTTCCCCCCCCCTTTGTTTCTGTTGAGAAAGTAGGTGCTTAGAATCATATCTCAAAAATCTCCCAGATATTTGAAGTACTTTTATTCTTGTAATACTTTGAAATAATTACTACTATTGTTACAACATGTCTTAATTTATTCATCTCTGCAATGACTGCATGATTGACCATTTATGAAGTGCATAACCTTTTGTTAAGTGTCCTGGATGTTGCCTGTCAAATCCTGATTATATGATTTGAAAATTAGGAACAAATTGAAACAGATACAAATGAAACCTTTGGAAATCACCAAAACATCTGAGTAAGAATACTACTTCCCTGCCTGCCAGACAGTAATAATGAAATCAGAATTATATTCAATAATGAACTCAAGTTTCACCATCCTAAAAAAAAATGTTTGCTTGACTAAAAGAAAAAAGAAAGTGTGATGCTTTATCTTTCTGCCTCTACTACTTACTATCTGGTTCAGGCACTTGGAGTCTGTATCAGAGAGATAACTGGGGTGTCAACCCACCACCTTACAACTAGTGATTACTTCTGTGGATAGGGATTGGTCCCTCTACCCTAAGAAGAATATCTTTCTAGATCAATCTGCTGCTTAAAATCCTTAGGAAGCAACTGCACATTCCTTGTTGCAAAGCAGTAGTGTGAACAACAGGGTTCAAGGTTGTTTATAGACAGCAGTTGTAATAAGCATGTCATTTAGGTAACACTGAATTTAGGGATCTCTCTGCAGGTTCGCGTGTCATTCTTGTGCTGCATACTACAAGTATAATAGGTATCAGTACTATTGAATAGTAAATATTCCCGGTAAATAACAATGATTATTAGTCTTACTAAGTATGTTTTAATTATCTTTAAATTGATTCCTAACAATGAAAGTTGTTAGAAAGATGTATAAATTTTATAATTTAAAATTTTCCTTTTTTTAATTTGAATTGTATTGTAAAGGTGACATATAGAGGGCTTATAGTTTGATAAGTAAGGTAATCCATACATTTATTTTTTTGAACAGAGTTACTTTCTCCTTCATTTTCGGCCACTTTTCCCCCTCCTGATCCTCCTCTCCTTCAGGTTTTCAAGTTCATTTAAAATGGTGTGTACTGAGCATCATGGTTGAATTGGTGGACCCTTTTTCCCGCCATTTCTGTAATTCCCTTTCCCCTCCCCAAATCACATAAACAAAGGATACAGAAAACAAAATCAGTGACAACAGGGAATAAACTAAAGGGGAAAAAAGAAAGGGAAAAGAAATATCTGAATACAGTATAATAAAAAAAACACTCTTGTTTGCAGTTCTTGGAATTCATTTTGATAAGCATCATTTTATATGGACATATGCACGTAGCAATTGCCCATTGTGATCTCTCTTAAGAATTTTCTCCTTTGTTCTCATTGTGTAAATACTTAGAATGCTGTTTAATTAACTATATCCTAGTGTAACTGTTTGTCTTTTACTATCCATTGGATTAACATGTAGATTTATAGATACATTCTGGTTATTACAAATAAGAGAAATCATGTAGTCTATGTTTCTTTTGGTCTGGCTTATTTTGCTTAATATAATTTTTCCAAGTTTTCCATTTGCTTATGATTTGGACAGTGTCTTTATGATGAAGGCATAGAATTCCATTGTGTATATATATACCATGTTTTCTTTGTCGAATTAGTCACTGTGGGTAACTGGATTGATTCCCTATCTTAGCTATGGGAAATTGTGAAGATGGCAATACTGTTCAAAGCTGTCTACTAGTTTAGTGCAAGACCCATCATAATCCCAACAACATTCTTCAATGATATAGAAGAAGAAATCCAAAAATTCATGTGTAAAAATAAAAGACCCTGAACAGCAAAAGCAAACCTTAGCAGGAAGAACAGTTCTGGAGGAATAGCAATACCAAACTTCAACTATTACAAAGATGCAGTTGTAAAAAGAGCTTTGTACTGGCACATGAACAGGACTGAGGACCAATGGAATAAAACCAAAGACCCAGAAATGACCCCACAGATATATGGCCACTTAAACTTTGATACAGGAGCCAAAAATACAAGATGGAAGAAAAAAAAACTTTTCAGTCAATAGGAATGGAAGAATTGGCTATACACTTACAGAAAACTGAAGTTAGTCCTTCAGTTTTGTTTGCTTGTTTGTTTGTTTTGTCAGTCATGGGGCTTGATCTTGGCCTGGGCATTGCCCCTGAGCTCTTCAGCTCAAGACTACCACTGTACCCTTGAGCCAAGCCCCATTTCCCATTTTCGAGGGGAGAAAGAATCTCAGGTCCTTTTGTGCCCGGGCTGGCTTTGAACCTTGATCTTCAAATCTCAGCCTCCTGAGTAGCTAGGATTACAGGTGTGAGCCCCATGCCTGGCTATCCTTCAGTTTGTTTTGTTTTGTTTTGTTTTGCCAGTCCTGGACTTGAGCTCAGGGCCAAAGCACTGTCCTTAGACTTTCTCAAGACTAGAGCTCTACCACTTGAGCTTTGGCACCACTTCCAGCTTTTTTCTATGTATATACTACCGAGGAATTGAACCTGGGTTTTCGTGCATACTAGGCAAGCACTGTACCACGAGGCTGAACTTCTGGCCCTATCCTTCAGTTTTCTATCAGTTTATAACCTTCAGTTTATATCACCCTGCACCAGAATCAATTCCAAATAGATCAAAGACCTCAGTGTAAGACCAGATACCCTGAAAATATTAAAGGAGGTGGAAACATTAGGCTCCTTGGCACAGGTTGGAACTTCCTAAGTAAAGATCCAGAAACGGAAGAAACAAAAGAAAGACTGGATGAAGGAGATTGAATCAAACTGAAGAGCTTCTGCATGGCAAAGGGCAGGTAGTATTAAGGCCACAGCAAAGAAGAGGATCTTTCCTAGCTACACATCAGGCAAGGGCCTCATATCTAAGATATACTTAGAGCTTGAAAAATTAAAACCCCAAAATACAACTTTAAACATTCCTAAGCAACTTTTACATTTCTTCTGAGTATTAAAAAGAATAAATAATAGTGAATCATGTATTTACATTTTCCTAATACTTGGAATAATAAAAATTAAATATTTCTATCTTGAAAATACCAATATATCTCATACTCCTGTAGACTACTTGGCTCCTATTTAGTAGGAAGTAAAAAAGGCCCAATAGTCTCCCTCATTTGTCATAATCAGTAGAAACATGGGGCTCTCCTAGCAGAGATTTACAATAGAACAAAATCTGGAGACATTAGGCCAAATAGTATGACACTAAATGTAAGGACCTCCAGGATAAGGAAACAAAAGCCATATAATGAATGACTGTTGTTCTTAATGTACTATGTTATCTTTCATCTCTTTTGCCATCCCTTGGTTATCTCATATTGTTACAATATTTCACTTTGTTATTTGATATATTTTATATGTGCTTAATTGGTTATTTGAAATTGGATAGGGAAGAGGGAAATCAAGATAAAGCCGGGGGGAGGGTGGGAGGGAAATGGGAACCATGTCATAAGAAAGGGTATCAATGTTTGTGAAGTTATACACCTTCTATCTGGTGAATATAATGCAACCCTTCTATTAACCACAATAAAAAAATTCACTACCAAAAAGATTATGAGCAAAGAACATACACATACACCCAGGACCATAAATAAAAGGCATTTTCTAAAACAAAAAAAAAAATGCTGGAAACAAACCTCTGTCATAGAGTGAAGGCAAGGAAGGAAAATCATAGGTTGAATGTAAGCAAGTTTCCTCATAGGAAAAAATAAACAAAAACTCTAAGTGAGAAAAAGAGAGCATGAGACAATCCAACAAATTTCAGACCATTTAAAAGATGTGGAACTCTTCAACAGATAATAGCTTTTCATGAAGCAACATTGACAATATTAATTGAAAATTATTCTTATCATTATGGTACTCCAATGACATTCAACATTTTTTCCAAATATTTAAAACTATTTCATGAATAAACCCATTTCTTAGAACGAAAAGTGTGTGTGTGTGTGTGTGTGTGTGTGCGTATGTGTGCTACTGTGCATGTGTACATGTGTATATGGTGTTGGACACAGTTTTTCTTCAGAATTCAGCGTGGATTCAAGTTGACATAATGATATATAAATTTTTCAAATATAAGAATGTTAGAAATTGCATCATATAAAAGGATTCTTTACTTGTATTTGGTGACAATTTTATGGAGATCAAAATATGGTATTTCAGTCCACAAAGAATCTGAGACCCTTGTAGAGATTGTTAATAATATTTATGATATTGCAAATATAATAGAGCCCATTACCTTATTTTACCCATGGGAGAGGTAAATGTGATCTGATTAGATGTATCAGCTAGAAAATGCCAAGTGTTCTTAGTAACATCACATGATCCAAATACTTGTCTTAATAAGGCTATACACTGAATTTGTTTTAGAAGAGCAACATTCTTCAGCTTTCTTGTCTGAATGTATTTCAGGGTGTAGATGGGTATGAATGTAGATTACATAGCAAAAATAGCTTACAATTTATGTAGAATTTAGGCTTACATAATATCCCTTTAATGAACTCATTAACAAATAGCTATGTTCGTATCTGGGTCTCTTGATACCAGTGAATATTTTCACCTACATCCTTAAAAAATACATAAAACTAGAGTAGCTTTTTCCATTTCCTGCTTCCTGAGGTTTCACATAGTGCTATCATTAAGCAAAAGCATTATAAATGGCAGAAAGAGGGCACAACAGTGTCATTTCTATTTCTGGAAATGCTGAACTACAGATAGGACCACATTTGATCTTTTATAAATTGCTTATTTTATATTGTCTGCTTTTGCTCCCAAACTACGCATTAGAATTAGGGATGGTCAGAATAGTAGTTACAGCATTTCCCATGAGAAAAAATGGATCAGATTTCTACTAATAATGCATTTCAAGTTAACTAGCTACAACACTCTTGACGTGCACAATCCTTCCTGGTTATAAGTTCCTCAGGCACAAAATATGTGTTCAAAATAAAATCAGTATGCTGCATTGACATGACAGAGTTTCATTTTTCTCTCACTGATTACCTGACTTATATTAGGAAATATTGTAGTTATATAGCTTGCAATATATTCTTCTTTGTGTTCCAATCGTCATCAATCTTATACAGTATTGTCAATTTCTTTAGAGGAAAACATACTACTAATAACTGAAATTATTATAAAATCAATTTGAGCATTTTATATACTGAAAAAGTAATATGATGTAGTTAATATAAAAGTACTGTGTATAATTGCCACTATCTCACAGGGATGTAGAGATGCTAATTTTAGATGTGTTTACTTGATATTAAATGCAGAGACAAGAATCACATGACTTACCTGTATTCTTGAATTGTTCTTTTTTCTGCCTAGTATCTGCAATGTCTTTTTTTAATATTTTCTGTATGTGTGACTCTGGTTACACTAAACTTCACATTATTTATGGAAAGTAATTTAAAATTTAACATTCAAAATAAGTATATTCTTTTAAAAATCTGTTCTTGAATAATATAGTATTTAATTTTGCCATTATTATTCTTCATAGATGAGGAAATTTGTTATTAACTTATTGATAAATTTCTTATTTTTAATTTTTTCTTTCTAGTTTTCCATGGAAAGACCAAGATTCCTATAACATTTAATAATCAAAAACCAACCAGTTAGTGCAGCTTTCTCACAATCTTAGAAGAAACACACCACAAAAGACACTCAGAACACAGAGTCATTTTATTTCTTTTGTGTTTTGGGGAAATAAAACCATGATATACTATGCTGAGCCACATACAAGTAACTAACAAACAATTTATCTTGATTAAATCCAGCTAAGCAATGCATAACGGTCCTCTAAGGACATTTAGAAAGTTTAAGGTTAAGTACTCTAGTGGCAGATAGTTAATGGTCAAATTCCATCTCAGCTACTTCCTAGCTCTATACCCTTGGGGCAGTTACCAACTTTGCTAAATCTGTTTTCAAATCTGATGTGGAATGCCACACAATATGCATTCAGTAATAATTTTGAGCCTGTAATCCTAGCTACTGAAAATGCTGTGATCTGAGGATCACAGTTCAAAGCTAGCCCAGGCATTAAAGTCCATGAGACTCATATCTCCAATTAACCACCAGAAAACTAGAAGTGGAGCCGTGGCACAAGTGGTAGAAACGCTGAACTGAAGAGCTCAAGGACAGCATCCAGGCTGGGTTTAATCCTCAGGACTGACGAAATAACAACAATAGTAATAATAATAGTTCATAAGGACTTAGAATTCAGATGGATAAATGAATACAAAAAAAGAACCTGAACAAGAAAGTCAAAGTCTCCATATGATATGAGCACTGATGAATACATTCTTTTTTCATATATTTATTATTGTAATTAATAGAAGGGTTACATGATATTTTCCAGATAGATGGTGCATTAATTCCCATACATTGATACCCTTTCACATGTCTTGGTCCCCATTTCTCTCCCCCCCACCCCCACCCCTCATCTTGTTTTCCCTCCTTCCTTATCCAATTTCAAATAACCAAATACAAATATATCTGATATATCAGGTAACAAAGTGAGATACTGTAACAATATGAGATAACCAAGGGACAGCAAAAGAGATGAGAGATAATATAGTACCTTAAGAACAACAATCATTCATTGTATGGCTTATGTTTCTATATCCTAGAAAAAATCATATTAAGTGAAGTAAGCCAGACTCAAAGGAACTCAGGCTCAATGGTTTCTCTCATTTGTCATAATCAGTAGAAACCTTGGGCTCTCCTAGCAGAGATTTGCAATAGAGCAAAATCTTGATACAAAAGACCATATAGTATGATGCTAAATGAAAGAATACATTCTTATCTCCAGCTATTTCTATTTCAAATCTTCACTCAGTGAAGAAACAACACCAAATCATTCAAATGTAACAGTTATATGTGATGGAGAAATCTCAGCATCACATAGAGTTATTTTGCTTAAATACAATCAGTGGATCTGTCTAAAACACACATTGAATGCTCTTTAGAGTCTTACATAAAATAAGAAACATAATATTATCAAGCTCGCAAATTTAAAAGATTTGGCTTTAACAAGGAATGTTTCTTTGTGTTTCCTATCTTAAATAATTTGTATATGTGTCAGTGACTTAAAATGCAAGCAAGTTTGTATGAAACACACACTCTTAGACAAATTGTTAGATACATATACCCATATCAAACTGACATTAACTAAAACGAAACATGCTTTGGGCCATGATAATCTCACATTTAGTAACCTTTAGTGGCATCCAATTCACTGTACAGTTATAAAAAAATCTTCAGTAAGAAATTCAGGGTCCTGTAATGACCTGATTTAGTCTATATCCTTGTCTGGTTTTTAAATCCTCTCCTTTAATTTCTAGACTCCCAAACACTTAACTATCTTAATTGCATATATTTTTCAAAATTTGAATCATACTTGATATAGGGATTGTTTTTACTTTCTGAAATGAACTTTTGAGTTGCTTCACTGTTATATTCTTATGATGAAGCTCAGAAGTCATGCTTCTTAGGAAACATCTCTTGGCTGTCCACCCGAATAAACACAATCTGAAATACACAGATTTTGGTGCAATCCTCTTCTTGTTCTCTATGACATTTTGTAACTATGTCTTCATATTGCTCTCTCCTGCTTACTGTCCAAATTTAAAGGCCACTAGTGCAGTCTCAGATGTACTCGTTCTGAGAAAAGCCAACAGTTGGATTGCAGTCATTAGTACCTAATACATTTGCTCTTGAATTTCTGCTTTGCTAGTAAAGTCTGATAGTGAAATAAGGATACTGGGTCTAACTGGCACCATCTTGGTGACATTCTGTTTTGGTGAAGTCCCATGCCCAAGTTCTGGACTTGCCTGAATTCCTAGAGGCAGCAGTGGGGAAATGGGTAGGAGGTTACTAGACCTGCCAGTCCTGTGCCAGGAATTCACAAGACTATTTGAACTCGAGCTCCATGTGACCTTGCCCCTCACAATGAACCTATTTTGGCCCCAACCAGCTCAGTCACCATTTTGCTTCCTGCCTCTTTTCCAGACTCTACTCAGCTCACCATGGTGTCCCTCTTCAGTTCTCCATTAGAGCTGATGTGGTTTGTTGAGACTATTTTTTTCTGCTTTTTCTTATTCCCCTATCCTTGTGATTCAGTCTCTTAACAGTATTATGTATATTTGAGGTTACAAGATTTTGGAGGACATATGTCGGCATGCAGTCACTGGCTTTCTAATAAAGACTTCTGGTTCCACCTCTCAAAATGTGGCTTTGCTCTATCCCATGAAGGAATAACAAAAGGACAATAGAGGGAAGAAGAGAGCAAAAGAAACATGGTGAGATAATTATAGAGACAAAGAGACAGAGTGAGAAAGAGACAGAGAGAGAAATGAAAGGAGGGCTCAGAACTTTGGATCACAGGACTCTAACCTGCAGTTGCTTTCCTCTGCTGTATAGAAACTCAGTAGTAAATCCCCACTGTCTTGTGCTTCAGTCTTTATTCCACATTCTCATGTATATCCAGTGATAATGATGACTTTGCCTTCCTTATGAGGTCTGGCAGAGACATCACTGTATATTCTATGGTATCTCAGTGTGTGACACACTGCAGTCAGTACATTGACCTTTTTCATCTTTTGGGACTTTTGAATCCAGAATCAAATGTAGCTTTAACATTATTTGCACTATAGAGTGACATAGTCTGTCTGTGGTTGGATTGGTAAAGCAGTAGCAAGCATATAAGGTTAATGGCTATGCTCATGAAAGTGCCACTTCAAGTAGTAGATTTTTAAAAATTCAGTATATATCAGTAAAGACATTTAAAAAAATTCCTTATTTCAGCATTTGGTGCCACTTGTTTCCCCTGTTTCCTGCGTTAGTGTCATTGTGTCATATAAAATGTGCAGCTGTCTGACTACCTGAGGCTGTAAGTTTCAAGGGTTAGGGTATGCCCATTTGCCTTAGTAACTGCAACATATAGAAATGTACTTTTAATATAATGAGATCGGAACAAGTTTTTTTGTTTTTTTTCGGGTTGACTCTTTTAATCCAAATTGTACAAAAACAGTCTCGAATGACAGCATCATCATGGTTAAATGATCAAAACTGGCCAACTATCAAAACAAAAACCAGCCCACATGGCAGGTTGCAGATGCCCAATTAGGAATTCGGGGACAAGCTGAATTTGATATAAAGAAGAAAAATGACATTCCTTAAGCAAAAAAGTTTGCTTGGAAAAAAAGAGGGTGGTATAATGGGATGCCATTACTGGAAGACAGAAAAGATAGAGAAGTCTCCTCCCAAGAAAGTATTTGTTATTTTTGTTAAATAAATAAATAATTACTATGTAGCACAATTCATGACTTGCCGTAGACATTCTGCTTGAAGAACAAGCAATGTGATGAAGGAATATTTGTAGAAAACAATTGATTTGTCCTTTATGACACATAAAAATAGCACCTAAGGCATCATAAAAACTGAAGTAAAATTGTCCAGAATAACAAAATTTACTTCATGTTCTATATATTAGAAAAGTATAGAAATGAAATATCTTTGCCATCAGCCCTATTTTAGTGAAACCATGCAGATCTCTTTGCTTTGATTTGGTAGTATGAATAAAGAAGTGATTATCATTTGTTTGTATCAGTAAAAGATTTTGAAATTACACAAAATAATGTCAAGTACTTGAGAAAGTTATTCAGTGAAGAACATACTTATATATTTAATCTCTAAATAGACAATAATGATTAAAGAAATCAAGTAGTGAATTACTCTTTGTGGTGTAGTATATTTTAGCCATTTAATAACCCATCAAGTTGTGGTATCTATTTTATCATTGTGTATGTTTACTTCAGACCTGAAGAGAAAGAAAGAAAAGCTAGAGAGTAGAGTGCTTTTGTAAATAAACATATGTGCTATATAGAGCTAGACAAAATTAGTTGATTGATCATTGCATTCAATTTACTGTAAGCACTGACTATAAAATATTGAGGGAGAGTTGAATATGGTCTTAGAAAAATTGAAAACATTATAAAAGCTAATATTTGAGCCAAATGCCTTGAATGAAGAGAAACTTCTGCTAGAATGGTAATCCTTATTCTGTAAGGCAACAATTTAGTTTTTTTTAATATTTTTATTGTAATTAATAAAAGGGTTACATGATATTTGCCAGATAGAGGGTGCATTAATTCACATACATTGATACCCTTTCACATGTCTTGGTCTCCATTACCCTCCCCCCCACCCTCCCACCCCCATCTTTATTTTCCCCCCTTCCCTATCCAATTTCAAATAACCAAATACAAATAAATCCAATATATCAGATATCAAAGTGAGATACTGTAACAATATGAGATATCCAAGGGACAGCAAAAGAGATGAGAGATAACATAGTACATTAAGGACAAAAATCATTCATTATATGGCTTTTGTTTCAACAATTTAGTTTTTTTAATTTGTTTTTTTATAATTTTTTATTGTAGTTAATAAAAGGGTTACATGATATTTGCCAGATAGAAGGTGCATTAATTCACATACATTGATACCCTTTCACATGTCTTGGTACCCATTTCCCTCCCCCCCCCACCCACCCCCTGTCTTGGTTTTTCCCCTTCCCTATCAAATTTCAAATAACCAAATACAAATAAATTCAATATATCAGATAACAAAGTGAGCTACTGTAACAATATGAGATACCCAAGAGACAGCAAAGGAGATGAAAGATAACATAGTAGATTAAGAACAACAATCATTCATTATATGGCTTTTGTTTCAATATCCTGGAGATCCTTTCAATTAGCTTTATACTATATGGCCTTATATATCAAGGTTTTGCACTATTGCAGATCTCTGCTAGTAGTGCCCAAGGTTTCTACTGGTTATGACAAATGAGGGAAACCATTTAGCCTAAGTTCCTTTGAGTCTGGCTTACTTCACTTAATATGATTTTTTCTAAGTCTTTCCATTTCCTAACAAATGGGTCGATGTCATTTTTTCTGACAGCAGCATAGAATTCCATTGTGTACAAATACCACAACTTGTTGATCCACTCATCAACTGAGGGACATCTAGGTTGGTTCCATATCTTTGCTATGGTGAATAATGCTGCAATGAACATTGTTGTGCTAGTGGATTTAGTATGCCCTAGATTTTGGATGGTTGGGTAAATGCCAAGTAGTGGAATTGCTGGGTTGTAGGGGAGTTCTATGTTTAGCCTTTTGAGGCACTGCCATACTGCTTTCCATAGTGGTTGAATGAGTTTGCACTCCCACCAACAGTGTAGTAGTGATCCCTCCTGGCCACATCCCCTCCAGCATAAATTTTTTAATCTCTTGTGTGAAATGGGTTTTGGTTTCAATTTATGAGTACAATGGATCTGGATTAGTGTTACCCCTTCCACCATTCTCCCCATTTCTGTCCCAGCCCATCCAATTGCTCAAGTTACCTAGTTGAAGTTTAACATATTTACATTGAAAATTTTGACTATATTTGTCTGCCTATTCTGTATTTTGCTTTATTGCTCATTAAGCCCTACCCTCTTAAGATAAAACATGTTTTAATCTCTTGATATTCATTTTGTATTTCAGGTTCCTTTTTATATTCTTCTTTTTTTTTTCTCTTTGTCAATGAGCTTGAACACTGGCTTGGGAAATGTCCTTGAGCTCTTCATCTCAAGGCTAGCGCTCTACCACTTGAACCACAACACCACTTCTGGTTTTCTGGTGGTTAACTGGAGATACAAATCCATGAGACTTCATGCCCAGGATTGGTTTTGAATCACTATTCTCAAATTTCAGCCTCCTGTGTAGCTAGGATTATAGGCATGTGCCACCAGTGTCTGGCTCATTTTATATTTTAAAGGATGCCTGTAAGTCAAGAGGCCATGAGAGGACTAAGTAATGCATACTTATGTAAATAAACTCAAATTAAAATCAGAAACACTTTTGACTAAGAATTTCCTAGTTGCAAATAGGTAGCAGAAGATGGAAGTTTACATATGAAATTAAAAAATATTAGAAGCTACCACTTCCAGCTTTTTCTATATATGTGGCACTAACAAATAGAATCTCAGTCTTTGTGCATGTGAGGGGAGCACTCTACCACTAGGTCAAACTCCTGGCCCCCTCAATCATGTATTTTTTAATTATTTGTCTAACTCATTAAAAATTAGGCTTTTTTCTTCATTATTAACCACTGAGAGCTCTTTATACTTTCTGAATATAAATCTCCCCTATGACACAGAAAGTCTACTACTTGGCATTTACCCAATTGTCCAGAAACAAGGACATACTAAATCCACTAGCACAACCATGTTCATTGCAGCACTATTTACCATAGCAAAGATATGGATCCAACTCAGATGTCCCTCCATTGATGACTGGATCAACAAGATGTGGTATTTATACACAATGGAGTTCAGAAAGAACGACATCACCCCATTTGTAAGGAAATGGAAAGACTTAGCAAAAATCATATTAAGTGAAGTAAGCCAGACTCAAAGGAACACGGCCTCAATGGTTTCCCTCATTTGTCATAATCAGTAGAAACCTTCGGCTGTCCTACCAGAGATTTACAATAAAGCAAAACCTAGATACATAATGCCATATAGTATGATGCTAAATGAAAGGACCTCCAGGATATAGAAACAAAAGCCATACAATGAGTGATTGTTTTCCTTAATGTACTATGTTATCTCTCATCTCTCTTGCTGTCCCTTGGTTATCTCATATTGTTATAATATTTTACCTTGTTATCTGATATATTGTATATGTGCCATTTTTGAAATAGGATAGGGAAGGGGGAAAAACAAGATGAAGGACGGGGATGGGTGGGAGGGAAATGGGTACCAAGACATGAGAAAGGGTATCAACGTTTGTGAAGTAATGCATCTTCTATCTGGTGAATATAATATAACCCTTCTATTAATTATAATAAAAATAGATGAAAAAACAAATCTCTTATTAAATGTGTGATTGGCAAAAAAATTAGAGGCTGAAGTATAGATTGGTGAATGTACTGATTTAAAGGGTAGAGTTTTTAAAAATCTGTTCTTGAAAACTTAATTTGTTTAAATGACTGAGTATGCATCATGGACTTCAAATCCCTAAGCAGAGGCACATGAAAATTTATTATGTACATTAGGTAGGGTAGGTTAATGTTATATCTTAGGGGCAGTTATGTTAACAGGCATATTTTTAAGAACAAATTATTCTGGCTTTATATTTTAACACATAAATGGACCTCTGATTACTACAGTAATTTAAACTTCACTTGATTTGACTAAATTACTTGTAAACATACACTAGTAAAAGTTAATTGAAGAAAATGTAATTAGAAATGTTGAATATAGCCATAGTATACAAACAAGCAATTCTTTGCAATGGATAGTTCTGATGAAAATTTGAAGAATATATATTGATACTTTGGATTGTATTTATTTGAATGAAACAAATCCTTCTTGGCAAAAACCAAGAAATATTATTGAGAACTTGAAAAGAAGCTAAATGTCATTCAGAACAATATTCACAATATTGTCAGTGTCCACTCAATAACCATGAATAATTAAGAAAACTCATCACTTGTATTAAACAAATAAACAAATTAATTGTTTTTTAATATTTTTTATTGTAATTAATAGAAGGGTTACATGATATTTGCCAGATAGAAGGTGCATTAATTCACATATATTGATACCCTTTCACATGTCTTGGTCCCCATTATCCTCCCCTCCACCCCCCCACATCTTGGTTTTCCCCCCTTCCTTATCCAATTTCAAATAACCAAATACAAATAAATCCAATATATCAGATAACAAAGTGAGATACTGTAACAATATGAGATAACCAAGGGACAGCAAAAAAGATGAGAGATTACATAGTACATTAAGGACAACAATCATTCATTATATGGCTTATGTTTCTATATCCTAGAGGTCTTTTCAATTAGCTTCATACTATATGGCCTTCTGTATCAAGGTTTTGCTCTATTGCAGATCTCTGCTAGTAGAGCCCAAGGTTTCTACTGATTATGACAAATGAGGGAAACCATTGAGCCTAAGTTCCTTTGACAAATTAATTGTTAATGGAAGGTCAGAACAACTGTTTACGTCTGAGGCATTATTTATTTATTTATAATATTATGTCTTAATATTGAATAGAATAAATCAAGTAAAGGAGGAGTAAGCTCATAGAAGTAAAGGGAGCAATGAAAGAATATATGCCTATGTTCAAGAGTGCAATCAATATAGAGCTTTGTTTATAGTCCTTCATTTAAGCAAATCCATGCAGAGTGCCAGACCACAATAAACAGCTTCCAAGTAGATGTGGCTGACATATGACCTACGAAAGATAGGATGATATGAAAAATACAAAGTAAAACTTTCCTCAGAGCTGAGGTAAACATTTATTTTGGGTTGTTTGAGAATTTCAATAATTGTCAGTGACTCAGAACTAAACCATACCCATTGCTTGATACATGAGCATTTTTACTAAGTACATGTTTTTGACTTCATACAACACCTGGGTTTGATTATCATATCCAACATTTGCTTCATTTTATAATGTAACATTTCTATATTACTAATTGCCTATATGTGACACTTATACATTCTCAGTAACTAAAATAAAGGAACAAGTTGAATGTATAACCAACTAGTAATCATTCATCTGTTTCTACTAATTTGGTCAAAATTTTCAATAAAACATAGAAAACTGGGGGAAAAATATTGTCACAACAGAAAAATTGAATGGATTAAAATCACACTTGTGTATGTGGACAAAAATATCAATAGAACAATTTGAATAAACCCTTTAAGATCTTCAGCAGGACAGTTTTACAAATAAAGGCCAATTTGAGTATTTTCCTCCATAATTCTCAATGATCCGATGAAGAAGAAATTTGTTTTAGATTATGCAAGCATATTGCACACCTTTACTTTTGAATGGACCAATTATGCTTTCTATATGTGAGCAGTATATTGGTAGTCTAGGACACAAATCTGCTTATTTATCCTTCTCAACAGACTAAGACTAAATGAAAAATAAATTCTAGAGAGTTCTGATACAGTATTTGGTATTTCCTCAAAGTGTCAGCAAATGCTGCGGATTATGAATAGCAAATCATGAATCTCATGAGCCTAGACTTGAATTTTAAGTCTGATTTTGAACAAATTACTTTCTTAATTTTATTGCTTATGCAATCAGCACCACTGTAACACAGTCTTTGGATTCTGTGAAGGATTAATAATTGCAAATACTTACATTTCCTTTAAATTACATCTAGTATCACAGGTAATTTATATAGGTGATTTATTTAGCCTCACAGACCATATTATAAATCAAATATTATTGCTGACTGCCTTGCAATAAATAGGACATTAGTAAAGAAAGAAACTCATAGGACATATCAGTGACAAAACAAATATGCAGGCCCAGGATGATCCTGAGATCTGGGTTATGGATTTTTATTATTATTATTTTTTGTTGATCCTGGGACTTTAACTCAGGGCCTAGGTGCTGTCTCTGAGCCTCTGTGCTCAAATCACTACCAGTTGAGCCACAGCACCACTTCTGGCTTTTTCTGAGTTGTTTATGGGAGATGAGTCCCATGGACTTTCCTGCCTAGGACAGGTTCGGTTTTTATTCTCAGAGAAGCTAGGAGTAGAGGCATCAGCCACAAGTCCTTACATTGGATTATGAACTATTAAGCATTAAGTGATTTTTAAAAACTTTTTTAGGAGCTTGAAAATTACAATAAAGTCGAAACAAGAATTTTTCAAGTGATCATTTTCAGAATCTTCACAAAGATATTAGCTTTTTATTTTCTCTTGGAAGAAAATCATTTTAAATTTACATAACATTAATCTGATACATTAGTTCCTGATACATATCTAGACTAAACTGATAAAACAACTAACCACGTTTTTCATATATTTTTATTGTAATTAATAGAATGGTTATATTATATTCACCATATAGAAGGTGGACCCTTTCTCATGTCTTGGTCCCCATTTCCCTTCCACACCCTAGCCCCTCATCTTGTTTTCCTCCCTTCCCTATCCTACTTCAAATAACCAAATATGCATATATAAAATATATCAGATAACCAGGTGAAATACTGTAACAATATGAGATAACCAAGGGACAGCAAAAGAGATGAGAGATAACATAGTACATTAAGGAAAACAATCACTCATTATATGGCTTTTGTTTCTATATCCTGGAGGTCCTTTCATTTAGCGTCATACTATAAGGCCTTGTGTATCTAGGTTTTGCTTTATTGTAAATCTCTGCTAGGAGAGCCGAAGGTTTCTACAGATTATGACAAATGAGGGAAACCATTAAGCCTATGATCCTTTGAGTCTGGCTTACTTCACTTAATATGATTTTTGCTAAGTCTTTCCATTTCCTTACAAATGGGGCAATGTCATTCTCCAATACATTTCAAAATTTTATTCTGAAACATTTCTATTTCTTTACTATTAATATAGTAGAGACAGTCTTTGCTTTCTTTTGTAGTCCTCAGAGACAGATAGAATCCATCCTACAGGCTAAATAAGGCCCATAAAATCATGTGGTCCATGACAGGAGAGACAACATACATTTGTATTATGGTTTTTGTTGGCTGTCTGCATCATCTGACTGTGTTTATAATCTGCATGGTCCATGAATGTTGTTATAAATATCCAAAGATCCATGACAGAAAAATGGTCTCTTCCATTTATGGGCTCAGTGTTATAAATTGACTAAGTTTCCATTTCTTAATCTACAAGTTATCTATAAGAACGTTATTATCTCTTGCCAAATATATAGTTGAAAACTGAAAATATGTTGTGGTAGTACTCCTATAATTTGGTAACATTTATGATAGGAGGGAATTGTGCAGAAATAATTGAGATAACTAATAAAATAAACAGGTTTACATGAAAAGATAATTCTGGTATGCCTAATCAGATAAAAATGTTGAAAACTAAAGTTTATCAAAAAAAGCATTAGTTATAGAAAAAGACATAAAAACCAGAAGCAGCAGAAATTCTCATTTGCTTTTAAATAAATAATTTGGTGTATTGTGAAAGGGCAAGGGGACTAGAATCTTAGCAATGTGTAATGTCTGAGAACACACCCAGATAAGGGCCTCCCACAAAGTATTCATTTTAGACCTTTCACTGTAAGGAATCAAAAACTGAAAACAAGATAAAGGAGCCTGAAAACTTGAATATACATACTAGGAAAGTAATCCAAATCACATAGAATGCACTGTGAAACAATTTGGAAGACATGTGTTAGTACTTTAAATTCTACATTCAATTCCAAGCAGAATCTTTTCTCTAAATAAAATATGCACTTCTTAGCAGTTTTTCTGTGTGTCTATATTCATTTTCTTGTATCTTTCCATGCATAGATAAGCAATCTGTACTCAAACTTAGAGGTGCAATATCTGAACAGAGTTGATCTAGATCCTATAAGGAGTGGAATAAAGAAATTATTATCTAAAGTATAGAATTTAATAATGTTCAGTAGTTTTGATTGCCAACTTGATTGGACTAAGGAATACATATAAGATCAGTACAACGTACTACTAGATGTCTGTGACCTGTTTTTAGAGACTAAAAATTATAAAAGTTCAGTCATAATAAATGGACTAATCTCTTCTTGGAGCATAATATAATGACCTTGTGTTATGATAATATAATAGGAGTAGTAGGGGCTGGGAGTTTGGCCTAGTGGTAGAGTGCTTGCCTGGCGTGCACAAAGACCTGGGTTTGATTCCTTGGTACCACATACTTAGAAAAAGCCGGAAGTGGTGCTGAGGCTCAAGTGGTAGAGCTCTAGACTTGAGAAAAATCCAAGGACAGTGCTCAGGCCCTGAGCTTAAGCCCAGGACTGGCAAATAATAATAATAATAATAATAATAACAATAATAATAATAATAATAATAATAGGAGTAGTAAAAGATAAGCATTGGTACCTAATTGGAGAAAACAAGCTACAGCATGGTGTTTTGGGGCAAGTTGTTTTATCTGTTTTTCTGTCCCTGCTTCCTGTCTTCCTCACTCACTCTGATGAAGGCCAAGTGATCATGGACTAAAGATGGAAACCATGAGTTTAAAAAAATCCTTCCCTAATTTTACATTGTCCTGCCAGATATTTTCTTTACCACTAGCAAGTTATAAAAACGGATGCATTTTAAACATGTATTCACCAATAAAAATCGTTGTTGCAGATAAGGTTACAAAATATTTCCATCACTTTCCCTAGTGGTGCTTTTATCATTCTGCAGACTGTCTCAAACTGTGTACCATCATTATAGGTTGGTTTTCTTCTCATTTTATGTGAAATACACATAGCGACACTTACATACATCATTTATTGTAAGCAATACCCCATACAAAAGTAAATAGGCATGATGGTTATATACGCATTATAGCTAAGAAAGACTGGGATCCCTGGAAATGCCACTCTGACTCCAGCACTCTAACAACAATACATGGAGTTATACATAATAACTGCTTGGTTGCCTGCAGTACAACTTCACAAGTGATAATAAAAGAATTGACTTTGGATTTCAAGAGACAGAATATAGGAAAGACAGGATAGAAATTTCTTGGAACTGCTACTGAAAGGGCATAACCAATCAAAATGATGCAAGCTCCACTGGTGAACAAATGTCTAATTATCATACATGCTAAGCACCACTCAAAACCATTCATTAAAGCCCTCTAGATTCCACTGCTTGGTTGGCAATATTTGATCAGGTCCTTACTTCCCTGAGACATCTGATAGGTATCTTCTCTGTTCTCATAATTGTGTTGTTCCCATCGCTTGACCCACTGACCACCCTCACCCAATGACATTCCTGAAATTCTCCAGCTTATACTCTCGCCCTGAATCTTAACCTCAGTGTTAAAAGCTGGCCCCTTCTTCCCCACTGCTCAGGTGACTGTACCTGAGTTCCTCCATTAAGGCCCCATTTGACTAAACATTGACCTATCTAATAGGATCCTGAGAACCAGGCTGTTTCAAGCCACTACCAGGAACTCTCAAGATACATCCGGAAGCTCCTAGCAGCTTTCCAGCTACTTACCATTCTGCCTCCACCTAGGTCCACACTTAAATCCCTCCAACCCTGCCTCCATTGTCCCTTGAGTTTCCTGACTCTTCTCAGGTCACTATGGCATCCCTGTTAAATTTTTTAAAAATATATTTTTATTGTAATTAATAGAAGGGTTATATTATATTTGCCAGATAGAAGGTTCATTATTTAACAATCATTGTTACCCCTTCTCGTGTTTTTGTCCCCATTTCTCTCCCCAACCCACACCCCTCATCTTGTTTTCCCCCTTCCCTATCCTATTTCAAATAAACAAACACATATACAATATGTCAGATAACGTGGCCAGATACTGTAACAATATGAGATAACCAAGGGACAACAAAAGAGATGAGAAATACCATAGTACATTAAGAACAACAGTCTACATTATATGGCCCTTGTTTCCATATCCTGGAGGTTCTAACATTTATCCTCATCCTATATGGCCTTATGTATCTAGGTTTTGCCCTATTGTAAACCTCTGCTAGGAGAGTCCAAGGTTTATACTAATTATGACAAATGAGGGAAACCATTGGTCCTATGTTCCTTTGAGTCTGGTTTACTTCACTTTATATGATTTTTTCTTTTCTTTTTTATTAAAGAATTTATTTATATTGTTTCCTACACAATATTTCAAATGACATGGTTCAAAGCAAGTATTCAAGAAGAGAATCTATGTACAATCACTGGCACTTAGATTTTAGAACGTAGTTCAAATTAGGCTGAGGGTGTTTATGTCATAGATACATATTAATCTATGTAATAAAACATTATGTCTATAGAGTCATAAGTTTTTATGTCTATGTAGTTGTGTTTATATTTCCAATACCATGTCCATTGGTATTGGACATGCAAATAGCATTGGGTATGCAAATATTGAGTCATAATGACATTTGTGGGGAAGTAGATGAATCTAGAGTGAATCATGGTGCGTGAGACAAGTCAAGACCAAAGGAACAAAAGGCCCATGGTATCCTTAATATGTGGCTATTAGATCCAAACAGTACAAGAGCAATGACTCAATATGGGTTTTTCTGCATCTTTCCATTTCCTTCCAAATGGGGTATCATTCTTTCTGATGGCAGCATAGAATTCCATTGTGTATAACTACCACATCTTGTTGATCCAATCATCAACTGAGGGGCATCTGTGTTGGTGCCATATCTTCATACAGTCCCTCTTCAACTTTTCATTAAAGTTGATCTGGTCTGTTGAGTTCATTTTCTGCTCAAAATGACTGAGTTTCTTGCTAAGTGAATATTTAGCTTTTAAATAAATTGTTAGACTTCCAACTTTTTGTACCATTTCATATTCTTATTTCAAGGACTTGATAGTACATTTGGATTTAATTTGTATTTATTAAAGTTGAGAACATGTATTTATTACATGTTTCCACATCTAGAGAACTTTCAAGTTATCAATGTCAGAAATGATAAACACTAACATTAAGGATAGTGAAGTCATTGAAAAGACATCATTAAACATTGGTATGTTTTTCCATTGAACGACTCAGAAGAAATATCTAGTAACTTGAAAAACAAAAGCACAACCTCACTAAGATGAAATATAGCCCCTGGATAGCCAAATAGGCATTGAAGAAAATGATTTTATAATAGTTTTAATTCCCATAAAAGAAAATTTCAAGGTCAGTTGTTGCATAGAGACCATTTTTCTAAGTATAGTTAACAATGAAACAAACTTTTCACATTTTTCCAGGAATCTGAAAGAAAGAAATTCTTCCAAACTAATATTATGAAAATTGCATTATCTCAATCCTCATACAGAGCATTAAAACAGCAACAAAAAGTGAATGGCAGACTGATATCTCTTGTGAACTTTGACAAAATTATATTCAATACAGTATAAAGAATCTGAACACCCAAATGAATAAAGGTTATAGAACATGACCAGAGGAGTGTTACTCCACATATATAACAGTTGCTACACATTTGAAAATCAATTAGGGTAACCCTGTAACTAAGCTGAAGAAGAAAAAGCACTTGATACTATCACTGATAGAAAAAATATTTGATAAACTCAATTGCTTATTGGTGACAAAAGCTTGTTCAGAGTTGAGGACAGAAGTAAATTAAATTCCAGCTTGATTAATGGCAAAGGCATAAAACAGTAGGAATGCTCATTAATTGTTGGAGAAAATACAAATGGAGCAGTCACCTGAGAAGATAATATGCCAGTTTCTTATCAGGCTAAAATACTCTCACCAACAATCACGTTGCCAGACATTTATGCAATGTCTGGTTGCTTCAAAAACGTAACATCACTGTTCGTATGAGTTTTGGTAGTGGACACACCTGATAAACTCACCAGAATAACACTTTCATGTACACTCTGTTTTTATGTACATACTTTAAGTTATATTGTTTAGATTAAGATCATGATCCCCCCTTGACACTGAATATTAGTAAATGTATCAAAGTAGTCGAAATAACATTTAGAGTTGTTATTTAAATATACCCTTACCTCCGATGCTCCTGAGCTCAATATTAAACTCATTTAAAAATACATTGAAAGATATCTAAATATCTAATAAATATCTAAAATAGTATATTGATGAAACACGTTAGTAAAGCTAGAAATATGACTTTAATAAACTATGATTGGTCATTTACAGAATGAGTTACAGGGTGAATATTTGCCATAGTTATTCAGAGTTCTAAACAGGAAAGGCAACTTGAAGTTAAGTACAATCCAGAGAAGAGTGTATTATGAGAATAGCGAAAGGAACAAGAGCAGAAAATAAGACAGAACCCACTGTTTCCTAAGGTATAAACCAGAGTTGGTGTGATGACATTTGAAGGAGATGCTCCAAACTAGTTCCTGGTGAGTGACAGCAAAAAAGAATGTGAACAGAAAAGGGCTCAAATTTTAGATGCCATTTTAGTAAAAGTCATTTCCTATAAAGAAGCACAAACTGCCTTGTTTTCCTAGGTAAGTTAAAGGAATAAAATTCCAAGTAATGGACTATAAAACTCTGAGGGCACCATTTCATGTGATAAGAAAATAATAAAACACAATTTTACTAGACATGTTTAGTTCAATATGAGATAATAAAATTTTGCATCTAGAGATAAATACTTAAATTTATGCATGAATATATGTGTCTGTTCATGAAATCCCTGGTATGTCAAAACATGGTATAAATAATAAATATTCAAAGTTTTTCCTGATCTATTTAAACAAGTGTAAAAATTTGAGAAATTAATTTTTTCAGATCACATAGTTACTCTGGATTCAAGTCTACACAGTTTCTGACCACTGCCTTCTACTCACTGCTTATAAGGCGGTTTTAATGTTGAAGTAGAAGTCAGTTACTCAGAATGTACATATATGTTCTGGAATTTTGATTAGAACATATATTAAGAATTAAGCAAGTCTGGATTCAAATTCATATTTTACTTCTCTGACTTTCAGCTTTCATATTGGTGAAGTGTGCCTGTTTGAATTAGATGCCATGGTGACTAAACATTGAAAATAAAGCACTTATGAGACTGAATTAGTACTACTTATGCTGTAATTACAAACCAAGGACACATCCAATGAACTTTTTCAAGATTTTAGAAAAGATTGTTTAGAAATATTTGACTAACAATTATTTGCCCATTTTCAATGAATGTTAAAGGCAGATGTTGAAAGTTTAAGTAATATTTCATTTTTTCCAAGGACATTATCAACAAAAGATGGAGTGTACCATGAGTAGTATATTTCACTGCTTTCTTTTTGGAAAAGTTGGGCATAAGCATTCGCTCACTTCGGGCAAGTATGCGAGACATTATGTTATGGTTCATGATCACAGCCTCCTTCTGCTGTCTGTGATCCTACTCTCATTGAAGAAATGGCTCAAATCTGGGTTAGAGCTCCATGATTACAATTAATGTTATATCAGTCACTTCAGGTCTCTATTTCAAAGTCTCCTATATGGTATAATAGAGTATTTTTTCTGTTATTATAATAAGAGGTGACTCAAGGAATTTGTGAAAGAAAAATGATTTTATTCACTCATGCCTCTGGTGGCTGCAAAGTCTAATCTGTATGGTGCCTGAGGAGGGTCTCTTGGCTTGTTACAACATGGTAGAGGAACAGAAAGGAAAGCAAACGTGGAACCTACATGAAGAAAAGGTCATTTCCCCAAAGACTAGCTCTGCCCTGCATTCATCCCTCTGCAGGATGGGCATTACGAGCTTAAGCTTTCTACCCCTAGGACCTGGGTCTTAAAAATCCACCAGCTCAAAATTATTGCATTGATGTTCCACCACGGGAAATTTTGGGGAACACACAGCAAACTCAAACCATAGTATCTGCTTTAGAGATTATATATATATTTTTTTTTCTCACATTCAGAGTGTAAGTAAAACATTTAGAAAACTCTCAAGGGGCTGGAAGTTTGGCCTAGTGGTAGTGTGCTTGCCTAGCATGCACAAAGACCTGGGTTTGATTCCTCAGTTCCACATACATAGAAAAAAGCTGAAAGTGGTGCTGTGGCTCAAGTGGTAGAGCACTAGCCTTGAGGAAAACCCAAGGAGAGTGCTTAGGCCCTGAGTTCAGTCACCAGGACTGGCAAGAAAAAAATAAATAGAAAGGTCTCAATAAGTGATGGTTTTATTGTTATGACTAATTAGTATCCACCAATTATTTACAACTTAATATTTTGCTTATACAGGATAACCTGCACTGTCCTTGGGCTTTCTCCAGGCTAGAACTCTAGCACTTGAGCCACAGTACCATTTCCAGCTTTTTCTACGTATGTGGTACCAAGAAACAGAAGCCTGATCTTCTGGCATGGTAGGCTAGCCTACCACAAGGCCAATATCCTGGCTCCAAACCTATTCTTCAAAATTATGTAGGAATTGGATGATTGAGTAAACTTAAATTCAAGGTTATAACTAATTTTCTTTCTATGAATTCAATGTTCATAATTTTAAACAAAATAAATAATTCCTTCTTAGTACTTTTTGTGCATTAAGGTTACTTAAAAAAGAGTAAACAACAGATAATTATTTAGATCTTCATCCCCGACTCTCCTGATCCTTCCACTCTCTGATCTTTAATATGTCAAAATTTTCTTCTTTTAATTCCCAAGTTTTGAAAGCTAAGTCTCTGAAGGAAACACACTAGAAACTAAATGAAAAAGAAACCTAATTTTGCCTAAGCAGTTACAGCTTTCACAGTGAGTGATTTGGAGCTCTTCAGTGTTACTTAGTGAATGTAATCACACATATTTGTCTTGTAGAGAATTATATTGTGACATATGTGTGGGTAAGCAGGACTGCTATTATATAAATCACCCAAGATTCGTTGCTTGAAGTTGCACATACCCAAAACAAAGCATGCATGAAGTTTCCTTCACAAAATGACTTACACTATTTAAAATGAAACACATCAATATGCTATTAACCAACCAATGGGGCTAGCTGTAATCTCATTAATATTTATGTATTATTATAGTTGAGTAATAAAAATGTCCAAAACATCAGATAAATGGTCAAAGAAAAAAACTGATAGTATGGAGAGAAGGACCGGGCTCCGAAGTCTTAATTAGGTAACTGAATAATATCTTTTTGTGTGTTGTGAAGGATTTGCCCAAAATATTTCATTCAGTATTTTGTTTCTTAAATTACTTTTTATGTATCTGTGCATAGTGTGTATTTATGCATTAGTTCAGGTATAGTGTGTGTGTGTGTGTGTGTGTGTGTGTGTGTGTGTCTTTTGGAGTTTGCAGCTGATTAGAGGAGATAGGTGATAATCAGATAAAATAATTTAAAATTACAAGGGTATGCAAGTAAAAGAAAATATATATTGCTTAAGAGGTTACCCTAGAATGTTTCTGTACTGAGATTTCAAACATAAACTACATCATATCTTTGTGAAGGAGTAGGGAAGAGATGTTCAAGGTAGGTGTTTTGATGTAGCAGTGAGCATGACATTTTTGAAGTTCTGAAAAAGATGAGTGTGGTCAGAAAGCAGAGTGATAGTTGAGTGGAAAGAAATAAAATTTATAAAAAGTCTTTGAGGTTTTTTTACATCAAAGTTACTCCAAGAAACTTGGAAAGAAAAAATATCAAGTATTGCTCTATATAACTAGCATGTGTACTGATGTATAAAATACTGTTTGCTGTTAGAATACAAGGGTGTCTTTGTTTTTGTTTCTCTATAATTATCTTACATAATGAAGACTTTAGATTAGAAAAATCCATGGAAAATTGAAGTAAGACTACAGTGCTAATAGTATTACAGATATGTATATATGAGTATATATGTTATATATCTGATATACTATGTGTTATATATTATTTTACTATTTAATTAAAATGAATTATTATTTCTTTAAACTAGTTAATTATTTGTTAATAGTGTACTATTATGCTATTCATATATATGTATACTCTGTATATGTGTATTGTATTAATTACTGTGTTTGTATTCCCTAGAAAACATAACTTTTCTGCTACTTATCTATCTATCCATCCATCTGTCTGTATAGTGTCATGTATATTTGAAAACCTTTATTGCCAAATGATGAAATTATTGCAATCCCATACTGTAATTGCAGCAATTGCTGTTAAATTACTTACCACCTTAGACCAATAACAAGCAAACTAATCAAAATAGAAAACACTCAGAAATCCATGGCTCCAAGAAAGTGTGCTTGCTTTTTTGTTCTCTTCCACAAGTCACTGACTAGCTGAGCCAGGCAGAGAATTACTTCTTCCTGCTGCTTGGGAGCAGGAAGCTAGAGCTTGGCTCAAGCTGTAGTTTGGGCTCAGCCTTGCTTAAAGTTATCTAAGTATTCTTCCTAAACAGGTGGTGACCAGGGACAGATAGGATTTGAGTAAGATTGATTGGCAGGTTTGCCAATATAGTGTTTTAATTTGTTTGTTTTACTCTATTTCAGAGGAAATGATTTTTTTTTCCAATCCTGGGGCTTAACCTCAGGACCTGGGCACTATCCTTGAGCTTTCTCAAGGCTAGTATTCTACCACTTGAGCCACAGCACCACTTCTGGCTTTTTCTGTGTATGTGATATGTAGGAATTGAACCCAGGGGTTTGTGCATACTAGGCCAGCACTCTACCACTAGTCCTGGTCCAGAAATTATATATACATATTATATAATTATAATGTAGTATAATTATTATAATGTATTATCTATTATAATTATATAATATATACATTATCATAATACATATTACCAAAAGTAAGATAACATAAACAGGAGCCAGGACATAAAATTAATTAAGAAAATTGGTTTATTCATTAGTTCTATATTATTCTTACCATGATATTTTAATAAGTGGGCAGATTCAGAATGTACCACCCAATCTCTTTTCTTTCTTCTTTCTTTTCTTTCTTTCTTTATTTCTTTCTTCCTTTTTTCCTCTCTCTCTCTCTTTCTTTCCTTCCTTCCTTCCTTCCTTCCATTTTTGCCAGTCCTGGACTTGAACTCAGAACCTGGGCACTGTCCTTGAGCTTTCTCAAGGCCAGTGGTCTTATACAAAGCCTGGGATTTGGGCATGATAGGCAAGCACTCTACCCCTAAGCACACTCCCAGGTCCTCCTATTTTGAAATTATTATTATTATTATTATTATTATTATTATTTTGCCAGTATCTGGGGACTGTTCCTGAGTCTTTCTGTGCTCAAGCTTAATGCTCTAACACTTGAGCCACAGTGCCACTTCAGGCTATTTCTGAGTAGTTCATTAGATATCAGAGTCTTACTGACTTTCCTGCCTGGGCTGGCTTTGCGTTGTGATCCTCAGATCTCAGCCTCCTAAGGAGATAAGACTGTAGGACTGAGCCACCAACTTCTGGCTGCCAATTTCAGTTTCAACATTGTAATAGAGAGAGTAGACTCTAACTGTGCATGAGGGAGTGTTTATTTCTGGAAAATGTTTTAGAATAAAGCCAATATTACTTTCAGACTTGATTTAATTGCTGTTTTGGGTTTTCACTTACCATTCAAACTATTCTGCTAATGAAATTCAGTTTAAGGAATGTAAAGGTTTTGTAAGAATATTTTCTCTTTCAAATTCATAAGAAATCTATAAACAAGTAAAACTAGCAAATTTATTTTTATTTTTCATATAACTAAACAATAAGTATTGGCCCCTTGAAATAACTGTATACTGATGATAGACTTTATATAATATATATGTCATATATTCTTATGTAACATGTATGCCTTCCCAAAGAAGCATCCCTTTTTGGCTACTAGAAGACAAAGTTCTTTAAAAGAAAAATCTTTAATCGATATAAGCAATATAAGTAGAACTTTAAAGCATTTTAGAAATTATTTGGAATCACATCAAATAATTACTTGAAAATGTCAGCTTATTAAACATTGTACTATAGCTGCTCTAGTTTCCACACATGAACTATGTGACCTTGAATATGATATTTGTCAGCTCAGGGTGTTATTTTTCCCAAGCATGGTATAAAATAGATTTCATAGTTAAGATATGTGCTATGCAGATTATGCAAGTCTATATGAATAAAGCATGGAGCACAGGGATAGTTATACTTATTGACTCATTTCTAATCATGTTTAAATGTAAGAATTTTTCAGGAAGGAACATGTTGATCTCATATACTAACAGTTAAATTAATGATTTCTGTAAATATCCCAGGGGAATGTTTTGGAATGTGACTACAATTGTATTTCTCTGAGAGCTATGTCTATGCTTCCTCTGATGTCCAAGAAAACACTGTGGCTCTAGCTTTAAATCATCATCTTTCTACTAATGAGCATATCAATTATTTTATTAGGGCATTTGGAAGTGGAATACAAAACTGTGGTGGAAGCTCAAATGTACTTGCCACGCCCCCCTCTCTTTTATTCCCTGGAGGTGATCAGCTTCTAGATGTGGATCTAGTGCTTACTCCTTGTCTTCCAAAGTTTTATAATTTCTAACACAGAGTTTACTATTTCACCATTCTGAACATTGGTGACATAATAACATAAGCATATACGCCCTTATGCCTCACCTAGGGATGTTGAAAATGTCTAAGGCACAAAAAAGCATTCGAGAAGTGAATTTGTTGGTCATGGAAATGGAGAGAGCATATTGAAATGGAATAAATGGCTACTCACTGAGCTGAGCAAACAATGTATTCTACACTATTTCCACAAGACTGCATCCCAGGAAGGGAATGCAATTGCCAGCTATTTCTCTTAGACTGGCATTCACTAAATGCTGGCAGAAAACTCTGGACCTATTTTCACCAGAAAAGAGGCATAGATCTCCTACTGATATATGAACTTTGCCTGCAAAACTCCACATAGATAATTTGGTGTAAAAAAAAAAAAGGTGACACAGTACTTGGATATCTGAACTTGGTACACCACCACCGATTCACAATTAAACTTAACATTCTGGTTATTTTATTTTTATTATTTATTTTTTGATGATCTGGGAATGCTTAACGGCAAAGATCTGCCATTCTGCGTGGCTATTAATCAGGATGATGTATTGCTGAGACAGCTGCCAGGCAATGACAGGAAACAGATTGCTGCTGCCAGCCCAGCCTGTCAGAACTTTGTTTGCTACTTTGAATACTTGATATGTGAATATCAATTGAATGCACATAAAATGGGTGAAAATGGAACCTGAAGAGATTCAAGATAGGTCCATTTGGATGAGAGTTGAGGTGTTAGTGACTATACCAATTTGGAGACATTCAAAAGTGGTATACGTGATGCCATAAATTCAGGTGGGAGCATACTGCAGAGCTGAATACACCTATAAGGCAATCTTAGGTGGCTTGTTCTGTTTGAGGGGATTACAGGGTTTTCATAATTTCATGAAAATCATAACACAATTGCACGGTATGAATCCATGTCATGGCATTAGCAGCACTGGCCATGCACTGTAAGAAACTACGAAGATTTAGGAAGTTGACCTTTGATTATTTACCATCATTAAAGACTTGCTAATTCAAGTACTAACACTAGAGGGACTTGGGTTTCAAGCAATGACTACGATTGGTATATTTAATAAGAATATTTAATAAAGATTAAATGAAAAATAATTATCACTGAAAAACATACATTACCAAAATTAACATTCAAAAAGTCATCTTGCCCTCTCATTGAAGGAAAGACAAGGGCATATTTGTGTATTTATGGAATATAAAATACAGAGAAAAAAGGATAAGAGTTTGAGATTGGTAGTAAAACAAATTAAGGCAGGTTATTATTGACTGATATCCTGACTTCAATTTCTTTGTTCTGCAGAAGAAAAGACAACTTTTCTTCTTTTTGATATAGCTATTTGGGAATTAGATCGATGAAATAAAATAACTGCTTTCACTATTACATAATGGCACCTCGATGCAAGTATCTGTAAAAACTTTACTAAGATATCTGGGATGCAATTATGACCATAAAGCAGATGGAGCCTAGAATTTACTGAAATATAGCCTCTCATCGACACACCACTGAATGAGAACATGCAGTTTATAAGAAAAAAATGATGTTGTTTTGAAAGAATAGCTGTTATTTTTTTCTGTCATATGATGTACTGATCATCAGTCAATCTGCTATAATGAAAGTGTTTATTCAAGTTAACTGAGAATGTAGTGAAAATGTGGGCCAGGCTCTGGTGGCTCATGCCTGTAATCCTAGCTGAGATGTGAGGATTGTTGTTCAAAGCCAGCCCAGGAACGATGTAAGATTTGCTGTGGCTCAAAGTGGTAGTGCAACAGACTTGAACTGAAAAGTTCAGGAATAGGGTCCAAGCCCCATGACAGACACAAAAAAGAAAGAGAGAGAGAGACAGAGAGAGAGAGAGAGAGACAGAGAGAGAGAGACAGAGAGAGAGAGAGAGAGAGACAGAGAGACAGAGAGAGAGACAGAGAGAGAGAGACAGAGAGAGAGAGACAGAGAGAGAGAGAGAGACAGAGAGACAGAGAGACAGAGAGAGAGAGAGAGAGAGACAGAGAGAGAGAGAGAGAGACAGAGACAGAGAGAGACAGAGAGACAGAGAGAGACAGAGAGAGAAGGAGGGAGAGAGGGAGGGAGGGAGGGAGGGAGAGAGAGACAGAGAGAGAGAGAGAGACAGAGAGAGAGAGACAGAGAGACAGGGAGAGAGAGAGACAGAGAGAGAGAGAGAAGTGAGGAAGGAAGGGAGAGGAAGGAAGGAAGGTAGGAACGAAGGAAGGAAGGAAGGAAGGAAGGAAGGAAGGAAGGAAGGAAGGAAGGAAGGAAGGAAGGGGAAGAAAGAAGGAAGGAAGGGGAAGAAAGAAAGAAAGGAAGGCAAGAAAAAGAAAAAATATACGTGAACAACAATTATAAAAATGTACAAATTCAAAGCACAAAAGGTATAAAATTAAATAGATTATGCAGAAACATAGTTTTGGGACAAATGCTCAAATAAATGCTATCAAGAAAATATGAAATTCTGCTTAGGGCTCAAGAACATGGAAAAAGCGATCACATCAGACTAACAGCAGGAAAATACAGATGATTTACCAAATAATAATCTGCTTTGAGCCTCAGAGATAGCCAGAGGAGGAAAATGACTAACTAAAACCAGGAAAGAAATGAAATAAAAATCTATGTCTCTTGAAAAGTATGGAAAAATGCTATGGTTGGCAGCATACAAATGTGGATGCAAAGTAGAGTTTTGTGAGTTACTATAACCTGGGTAGAATCTAATAGTGAGAGATTTGTGAGAGTTGGAGATACCTGGCTTACAGACAGGTCTTCTCTGAGAGCTCAACACGGCACACCAAAGAAAGGCAGGGCCAAAGTATAGGAGTAGGCAGTTCACCTGCCAGTCATGCTTACCTAAAATGCTGGAAAGATAGGCAAAGAACAAAGGTCAAATCAATGCAACAGTAACAGCCATATGCAAAAGACAATATGTTGGAAATGAACTTTACAAATTGGGTGTGGATATTGGTGAGGGATAAAGTGGAAGAAAAAATGAGTAAGGGAGGAATAATGTTCAATCTGTACATATCTTATATGTAACTGTGACCCCTCTGCACATTACCTTGACAATAAAATTAATTTAAAAGAGAAGATACACACACACACACACACACACACACACACACACACACACACACACACACACGCTCTGCCATCATTTTCTGAAACAGAAAAAAGCCTTAAGCCACTGCCAGGACAAAACCTATTCACCTCAGCACACAAGCAGACACACTACATCTGGGGAGAGGATTTTTTGTTGTAAATTACTATATACAGGGAGTTTGCACAGTGTCCTGTTATGGAGATTAAAAAGCTAAAACCTCCAGAAGGTTAGAATTCCTGGAAAAGCCAAACTCCTATGGGCCAAGGCTGAGTTTTAAATCCTGATTCCCTCCAGCAACTTAGCTGCACAAACATTATGCACTATCTAAAGTTCAGCTGAGCCTAAGACAGCTGGCCAGTCAGTCAACTATTGGAATAGCCAACTGAATCAGCATGCCAGAACAAAGTAACCATGGAATCTTTAACTATTTACTTTTTTTTGTGGCTAATGGAGCTTGAATTCGGCTGTTCCAGTGCTCTTCAGCTCAAGCCCACCTTCTTACCCTTGAGCTAAGCTCCACTTCCCATGTTCTAGATGTTACCTGGAGAAAAGAGTCTTAGGTCCTTTTGTGCCCAGGCTGATTTTGAACCTTGATCCTCAGCTCTCAGTCTCCTGAGTAGCTAGGATTACAGGCGGGAGCCACTGCTCCCAGCTACTATTTACTGCTACAGTGCAGCCAAGCACTAAACTCCAGAAAAAAGAAACCCCTCCCTCTTTAGTTCCCACCCTGGGATGGCCTGGCAGTGAATGGAGGCAACCACACACAGGTAGGAGTTCTCTCTTTATGGAGCTGTAGTGTGGAAAAAAAATGACCCAGAAAGCTATGGCCTTGTGGCCAGGGAAAAGCAAAGGGTGAGTACTAGAAGTTGAAAGTTACTAAGCATCAAGTTACAAGGCAGGAGAAAGGAATCTTCAAATCCATCTCCACTCAGTCACTCCAATGAACTTCTGTCAGAGGCACCTGGAAAGTGCCATGCCACCGATGTTAGGCATTAGACAGAGTTCATAAGGTGGCTGTGGAATACAGAGGCTGGGCAGGTGAATGTGAGCACTGACTGAAAGTCCCTTTAGGAAATACAGTGCATTTTTTTTTACAATGTACTAAACCTTCTTGGGAAGAGCAGCCTTTGCTGAGAGGTAAATCATATTTTCACCTCTCTTGTTAAAAAAAATCAGTCATGAACTTGCCAGGAGCTGAAATCTTTGATATCAAGCAACCACAGTTTATCGTTAATAGATGGACAATGTTATAAAGGTAAAACTCCTCTGAGATCCATGTATAAAATCAAAGATGAAAACTGTGGAGCAAAAGCATTAAAAAATATCTGTTGGTCCAATCAACAACAAAAATAGAACAAACACCAGAGTCTGCTCAGCTCCTGATTAAATTTATGCAGCACTCTTACTAATTCCATAATTTCTAGTTATATTTTCGTGATAATATGACAGATAGTTGCAAATATAGCTGAGCTAGATTTTTTTAAAAAATTAACCTGCTGATAGTAGACAAAGACCTGAACAGAATGACATTCCACTTGTATGTGGAAATCATCCAGATTTTTAATATGAAATAAAGTAGAGGAAAAATATGGAATCCCAGTGCTATAACAATATCAAACTGTTTAGATTTATTTCACTGAAATCTCAAGAGAAGAAACAGATGAGGAAAAAGTAGTTTAAAATTTAATACTTTCAAGTTTTCAAAATCAAATACATTAAGCCAGAGATGTGATGAATTTAGTGAACCCGAGGTGAGTACATTCTTGAAAATGAACAGAATACATGTCATAAGCAGACTGCCTAAATGCAAAATAAAGGAAAGTGTCCTGGAGGTATCGAGAGAAATAAGATAATATATACAAAAAAAGAAAAAGAAGAAATATAGCAGATTGTTTTCAGAACTTATGTGTGCTGGCTGCCCTAGAAGTGACATTCTTCATGTACAAGAAAACCAAAGTGTTACTTCACAACACAGCTGTCAATCTAGAAAGAGATGATAAAAGACTTATTTTTCAAAACTGAAACCAAAATAAGGGATTAAAACTATAGAAAGTAGATAGAACTCTAAATAGCAGGTCAGCACTACAAGAACTAGTAAAGGAAGTCTTGATGCAGAAGGGATAATATTTATGAATAATTTAAAACTTGAGTGTACATCATCAAAGGATGAAGTAGTTAAGAAACAGGGAAAGAGCCATATGTTAGTATTCTGATTAAATATAAACTCTCATAAATTCCTTGTTGCATCTTCAGAATGTTAGGATGGACACTTTTCAACTAAGAGCAATAGGTGGCAAAAAAAACCCACACAGAAAAGATATCTGACATCATTACTAACTAGTAAAGTTTTAATTTAAATGAAAATAATATTGGGTATGGTGATGTGTGCCTGTAGTCCCAGCTGCCTGGGAAACTGAAGCAGAAAGGTCTGGTGAACCCAGTGGTTAAGAGGCTAACCTGTGCACTTGCTGACCTATAAGGATTCTTTCTCAACACAGCAATAAGAGAAAGAGCAACTTACTTTATATACCTGTAGAACAAACAAAATAAAAAAATGATAAAAATTTCAAGACCTACCAAAGTTGTGAACTCACACTTTTGGGTAGTGAAAATGTTCTTTGTTGACATACTTTGTAAAACAGTTAGTTGTCCTATGACACAGTATTCCCATGCTTAGGCTCTTCTCCAAGACAAATGAAGACTTATTTCCATAATTATATATAAATATATACATTCATTGCAGTCTCATTCTTGATTATAACCTACTATCTATATTCCCCACAAGAAAGGGAGGGCCAAACATACACTGCAAAATATATGCAACAGAGGGGCTGGGAGTTTGGCCTAATGGTAAGAGTGCGTGTCTAGCAAACAGAAAGACCCAAGTTCAGTTGCTCAGTACCACATACATAGACAAAAGCCAGAAGTGGTGCTGTGGCTCAAGTGTTAGAGTTTTAGCCTTGAGAAAAACCCAAGGACAGTGCTCAAGCCCAGAGTCTAAGCCCAGGACTGGCAAAAAAATATATGCAACAGAGAACTCCTCAGAAATAAAATACACCAAATTAATGATACACATAACAGTATGGGTGCATCACAAATATGCCATGGTAAAAGAATGATTATCAAAAGAATGTATACTCCATTATTCCACTAACATGACATTCTAACAATCAAATGACAATGAAGAAAAGAAATCAGTCTTTCCAGGGATGGAATATGTGGGGAATGTTTACCTACAAAGGCAAAGGAAGAGAATTACAGATTCATGGAACATTTTAAACTTGATGTGGTTATGACTGACTCCCTATGCCACAGTAATTTGTAGAATTACACACTTAAATATTAATTTCACTGTACCTAAATTATACTTCTTTGAAAACATAAATATCTGTGATATTGATGTGACTGAGATTTATATACCCAAATTCTCACAGAATGTTAATATATTACACTGAAATTATTATAATTACTAAATATTACAGATGTAATTTATATGTCCCGTTGAATGGTTCAAGTCTTGGTGGATTATTTGTTTGAAAATGTCAAAAGAAATATGAAATGTTTATATACCAATGTCATTCTTTAAAGAAATATAAGAGGCAATCCAAAATTTCATATGAAATAATAAAAGACCCCATATAGCAAAAACAATTCTTAGCAGAAAGAACAGTGCAGGAAGAACTTCAATACCAAACTTTAGACTCTATTACAGAGCTATAATTATCAAAACAGCTTGGTACTGGCACAAGAACAGGCCTGAAGACCAGTGGAATAGAACTGAGGACCCAGTTATTGACCCACAGACCTATGGCCACCTAATCATTGATAAGGGAACAAAAAAATGCAATGGAAGAAAGAAAGTCTCTTCAACAAATGGTGCTGGCAGAACTGGTTAAGCACCTGCAGAAGACTAAAGTTGGTTTCTTCTTTGTCACCCTGCACCAGATTAACTCCAGATGGATTAAAGACCTTGAAGTAAAAGCAAATACACTGAAAACTTTACAAGAAAGAATAGGAGATACACAGATGCACTAGGTCTCTTTGGAACAGGTCAAAACTTTCTTAATAAGGACCCAGAAACGCAACAAATCAGAGAAAGTCTGGATAAGTGGGACTGCATTAAACTGCAGAGCTTCTGTATGGCAAAGGACATAGCTAGCAAATGAACTAGAAAGCCTACAGAGTGGGAGAAGATCTTCACTAGCTATGCAATGGACAAAGGCCTCATATCTAAAATATATCAACAGCTCAAAAAATGAAACACTCCAAAAGTAATCTCCAAAGAAACAACCATCTCATTCAAAGATGGGCCAAAGACCTAAAGAGAGTCTTCTCTGAAAAAAGACATAAGAATGGACTATCAACACATGAAGAAATGCTCATCTCTGACCATAAAAGAATGCAAATCAAACAACTCTAAGATTCTGCCTCACTCCACTTAGAATGGCCATGATCAAAAAATCTAATAACAACAGATGCTGGAGGGGATGTGGCCAGGTGGGATCACTACTACACTGTTGGTGGGAACGTAAACTCTTTAAGCCACTATGGAAAGCAGTATGGCAGTTCCTCAAAAGACTAAACATAGAGCTTCCCTATGATCCAGCAATTCCACTACTTGGCATTTACCCAGTCATCCAGAAACAAAGACATACTAAATCCACTAGCACAACGATGTTTATTGCAGCACTATTTACCATAGCAAAGATATGGAACCAACCCAGATGTCCCTCAGCTGATGAGTGGATCAACAAGATGTGGTATTTATACACAATGGAATTTTATGCTGCTGTCAGAAAGAATGACATTGCCCTATTTGTAAGGAAATGGAAGGACTTAGAAAAAAAATGATATCAAGTGAAGTAAGCCAGACTCAAAGGAACATAGGCTTAATTTTTTCCCTCACTTGTCATAATCAGTAGAAACCTTGGACTCTCCTAGCAGAGATTTACAATAGAACAAAACCTTGATACATAAGGCCATATAGTATGATGTTAAATGAAAGGACCTCTAGGATATAGAAACAAAAGCCATATGATGAGTGATTGTTGTCCTTAATGTATTATCTCTCATCTCTTTTGGTTATCTCATATTGTTTCAGTATTTCATCTTGTTTTCTGATATATTGGATATTTGCGTATTTGGTTATTTGAAATCAGATCGGGAAGGGAGGAAAACACAATGAGGGGCTTGGGTAGTGGGAGGGAAATGGGAACCAAGACATGAGAAAGGGTATCAATGTATGTGAAGCAATGCACCTTCTATCTGGTGTATATAAGGTAACCCTTCTATTAATTACAATAAAAATATATGGGAAAAAAGAAATATGGCATGCTTGAATGAGAAATGTTGATAAAAGCCTGTAAAGTTGACTGTGGAGAGGTTTCTTTTGAGAATGCCTACAGAACAATATCACCCCAGACAAATTCCATGGTAATGCATTTGGTTAACCTAAATTGTTTAGCATGGCTAAAACCCTGATACATGTTCACAAGGCATGATTTTGTGGAAATTGTCATCAAAGTTACTTGCAAGATTTTAAATGCAGGTGCTTGAAATTAAATGATTACTTTTGCTGTTAGTGATACGCCATATTCCCACAGAGCACATGTAGTAATAATGGACATCTGAAACTATTCACAGGTATTTTCTGAGCTTATGCCTTGTGATTCCTGTGTTTGAAACTATTGACTGTTAGGTAATGGTTAAGATTTCAATGTTGTGTGGGGCCGGGAGTTTGGCCTAGTGGTTAAAGTGCTTGCCTAGCATGCACGAAGACCCGGGTTCGATTCCTCGGTACCACATACTTAGAAAAAAGCCGGAAGTGGTGCTGAGGCTCAAGTGGTAGAGCTCTAGCCTTGAGAAAACCCAAGGACAGTGCTCAGGCCCAGAGCTCAAGCCCAAGATTGGCAAAAAAAAAAAAAAAAGATTTCAATGTTGTGAGGTGATTTGATAATTGTGTCTTTGGGGCTATTTCAATTACATAGGGAAAGCATAAACTTATTACCCAGATTGACAGATATTTGCTTTGAATTATGATTTAGTTTAGCAAGTCAAATATATCAAATGTGTATCTAGTTATATTTCAACACCAAACAATGGAACATCAAATTTAAATTTCTCAAAAGTCTAAGGGAAATATTTATTATACTTAAACATTTCAAGTTAGAGCAAACTCTGAGATTGCTTGTCTTGGAAACACGATTCTCTATTATACTACTGTTTGCTTTATCTTCAGGCTGGTACTTTGAAAATTCCCAGCTATTTTATTCAGGCGTTGTCTAGATGGGAAAATATTTATAGTATCTTGCTAAGAGTATTTATGAAAGATTTCCAGTGGTTCTTATATGATATGAAGTTATTTCTTTTTTCTTTCCTTTTTCCACCCTATGGCTTATCCCTTTTTGTCACTGCATCTGATTCTGGTACCTGGTATAATGCGTATATATTTATTTGAATTAGGGAATGGAAGGAGAACAACAGAATGGTTAGACAAAGTATAAAAGATAACCCAATGTAACAGAGATACTCACAAGACAATATCTTGAAAATGAACTTCACAATTTGGGGGTGGGGGACTGGGAGGAGGGAAAGAGGGAGAAAAATGAGGGAGGGGATAATAATGCTCTACAAAAAATGTATTCACTAACATGTATGTCGCTATAACCCCTCTGTGCATCACTCTGGCAATATAATTAAATTAAAAAAATATTTTTATCCTGTTCTTTCCCTTGCTATATTTGGGTTAAGCAAGCATTGAAGAGAATAAAATGGCCATTTGAGGGGGCAGATACATTCTTGATATGTCCCTTCTGTGCAGTACGGTGTTGTGGGAAGAAAGAGTGGGTAGCTAAGTAAAACTTGTGAATAAGGTAAAAGATTTATGCTAGGTAGGTAAACAATATGATTTTGTATATAACACAAAATGATTTATAGTTGATAATTAGCGTGTTTGCCAGAATTGAAATACAGAACATATCAAATGCAATTTGATGCATCAGTACAATTATCAAAAGTGCTAAACGATGTGGATGCCCTCTGTGTGCCACACTACAACACTTTCTTTTGGCAGTCCTGAACCTTAAACTCAGGGCCTGACCACTGTCCTTGGGCTTTCTCAAGGCTGGAGCTCTACTACTTGAGACACAGCACCATTTCTGGCTTTTTGCTATGTATGTGGTACTGAAGAATTGAACCTGGGTCTTCGTGCATGCTAGGCAAGCACTCTACCACTAGGCTAAACTCCCGGCCCCTACAACACTTTTTAAATAATTTTATTGACATATAACTCTCATAACATTAATACTATATGTAAATGGTAGACTTTAAAGGATTTAGCATGTTCAGAGTCATCTCTATATTCAGCTGTAGAAAAATGAAATCATGAAGAGAAAGCCTGTGTCCTTTATTCACAGTATCTCATCCCCCTCCACATCACTCAAATCTAACCAACTTGTTCTGAATGTGTCACACGATGGAATCCCAGGGCTGTCTTCCTTTATTCTTCATAATGCTCTTTCTGTCTCTTTTCCTTTATCTGTGTGTGTGTGTGTGTGTGTGTGTGTGTGTGTTTAAGAGGGAAAAAGAGAGAGATCTACTTCTTGATTTCATGATATTTCTTCTATGAATAATATTTTACTCATTTTTTTCTGTGAAGAAGTTTCTATTTTTTACCCAATGCTTTTATGGTACCTGTAAAGATGATCATAAGTATTTGATTCTTTTGATATTGTGATTGTTATATTATCAATAAATTGATTTCTATTACCATTAAATCTAAAACCCATTGAAAATTAGGAGCTCATCATAAAGGAAGGTATGAAATTTACTTTTTAATTTCTACCAACTTCTGGGTTTTTGAATCTTTGCCTCTGAAAGGTACGTGCCTGTGAAAATGAAAGGTATTGCCAATGTTGTTCTTCTGCCTCTTCCCCTGTTGTCCATGAGATTTATCTACCAGGATGCATTTTTCCATGTCATGTAATGAAGTCACCAAAAGTTCTTCCATACTCCTCTCTGTAAGTCAATGGATGTTAACTTATCTAACATTTACACAATTAAAAGAAAACATTCAAGTAGATATTTGCCAAGATACACACACATATATATTTATATAGATATCACTCTGTTTAGTATATATCTTTATATGTATGCATATCTCTCTACATAGAGAGATACCTATGAATACATATATATGGATAAGTCTATATTTATCTATCTATCTATCTATCTATCTATCTATCTATCTATCTATCTGTTTGTCTCTCTCTATCTATAGATCTATAGATAGAGAGAGGTAGTTTCAATATCATTTTTCTTATATGTCATTCAGGGTACTCAGTTACACCTTGTAGATTTGTGGGAGAGAAAACAAGTAATATGAATTGAACATATATTTGTTGAATAATGAATACGTACCAATTATTGGTGATATGTAAAAGGAAACTGTCATATTTTAACCTTTGAAATTCACATTAAACTGGAGGCCATTCGAAGATGAACAGAGGAGTAAGATATTAGATAGAAGACCACCCATTGTAGTTATGCATGTATTTTATTTATGTTATGCTTTCTATATCAGAATAGCTGAGACTGGATAATTTATCAAACATAGATGTACTGACTCAAAGTTGTAGAGGCTGGCGAGTCCAATATCATAGACACATCATGTCTGATAAGTCTGATTTCAAAGTGTTACCTCAAGTACTATGTTCTCATCTTAGAGGAAGAAAGATATGTCATAGCATAGTGGGAGAGCAGAGACAAATAAAAGCTTCACTGTATTTTTATAAGGGCATTAATGTCACCTATTAGGGCTCCAAGTTCTTATTTTTGTATTTGAAATAATAGATTTCTATGTAGTATAAGTTAGCCTAAAACTTATCATCTTTCTGCCTCTGCCTGCTTGTATTACCATGCACGATCATATCCAAATGTGATTTACCCGTATTTCCCTATCAGTTCCTCAAATTATGTATCCAAACACAGTTATAAGAAAATCCCTGTGTTACTCTTGAGAGCACCTACATCCAAACCACTGCAATGAGTAGCTGAGTGGAAAATGACAACAATTTAGAGTAAGGGATTCTCAGATTGAGTTTGAAAGGATGGTAGTGTTGTGGAAGGTGATACAAAACCAATTGTATCCATAGAAAGGTGGATGGTGATGGAATTATCTCGAATAAACAATATAGGCAAGGTGGGCACTAATATTTTTGCCCATCAGGAGGCTTGTGATCCAGAGGACTATGGCTCTAGGCTGGCTTTGGCAGGTAAATCCATTAAAGCCCCATCATAACCAGAAAATGACAGGGCTGGCTCAAATAGCAAAGCACTAGCCAAGCAAGACAGCAAAGCAATATAAGGCCTTGAGTTTTAAACCTCAGTACTGGATGGGGAAAAGGAATATGGGGGGCCAGGAGTTTGGCCTACTGGTAGAGTGCTTGCCTAGAATGCAAGAAGACCCGGGTTCAATTCCTTGCTACTATATATGTAGAAAAAAGCCAGAGGTGAGGCTGTGGTCAGAAGTGGTAGAGCTCTAGCCTTGAGAAATCCCAAGGATAGTGCTCAGGCCCTGAGCTCAAGGCCCATGACTGGCAAAAAAGAAAAAGAAAAGTAATATGCGAAGAATCAAAACAAATGTGGTAAGAGAAAGTATACATTGTCTAAAAATATTTTAAAGTAAGCAGTGCTATGGCTCAAGTGGTAGGGCAGTAGCCTTGAGCTGAAGAGCTCAGAGACAATGCCCAGGCCCACAGTTCAAGTATCATGACCAAAGAAAAAGTTTTTAAATAGTTTTACCAAAAGTTTAAATTCATGTCATATTTAATTCAACATGTCATAGTCAACACATTTGTATAATGCATCTTGATAGAATCTCTTCTAGACCATTTGAATTCTGTGTGTCTTTCAAGGAGTTAGAAGTCAATGCTCATATTTCACATATGCAGAATTAGACATCTTCAGCAGAATTGTAGTAGTTCAAGTCATGATATATAAAGAAATTTTAAAGAAGCAGATGACAGTGAGGATTCCAGGGTCAGAGAGAAACCACTGGGGTAGTATCTGACTTCACAGGGCTGGTAGCAGAGGGAATATCCACAGAGATAGCCACAAATTAATTTGCCAGAGCAGAATCATCTAGCTGCAGAGAGAGGAGTTCTAAATAAGTGATGGCAAAACACTCTTTATATATTGAAGAAGACAAAACAAGTTATACAGATAGATTTGAGAACCAGAAGCCAAGTAAGGTAACAGCTACTGCATTGGATCCGAGGTTTATAATAACAAACATTTGATTTCATAATTAAACAACTGAATTTCCTTTTTCCTGCTCTCTCCTGAATCCACAGCTTTCCAGTGTGCTTTTGTTTTGAACTAAAATGAGTCTACAGAGAAAATATATTCAAAACAAAGAAGTGTTTCAACTTACATGAATTTTCCAAGCATAAAGAATAAACTGTAGTGCTGAAAGGAATAGTGCTGAGTGTTTTGAAAGTACATTAGGGATCTCAATTTTGCTGTCATGGCCATTATAACCCTCAACTTCAGAAACTTTGCCAGCAAAATACTTGATGTATTTAAAATTACACTCACAGACAATCACCTCTGATTTCTTTTCTTCAGCTACAATTTAAGAATGTGAAATACTCTTCAAAGAACATTTGCTGTTATTCATGCCACTTCAAGTGGCATTTATTTTCCTGTGATAATTATATGAGTAGATCAGGCCCTTTCTTTGAGGAAAAATTTGAAGTTGGAATACATCATCTTAATCCACTAATATAGTCCCTAGTCTGTGAGCTCATTTTCCAAAGTAAAGTTGTTACCTACACGCAACCCTGAAATATGAACTTGAAAGTTTCAGAAATAAGCAATTGGTGCGTATAAAGTTGTGTGCTGTTCTGAGTAGCATAATAAAATCGCAAGGCATCCTTTGTATTCTTGCTATAGAAGTGATTCATCTCTTTGGCTAGCACAGACTTCCTGTATGTGCAAACTACTCATCTATTCAAAATAAATGAGATTGAACCTTAAGAAATAAGAAATATTTAAGAAGTGAGATATTTACTTGAGCAATGGCCAAAAGATGACCAGAAAATATTCTGCTATTGTATGTATGTAGCTAAAGAATAGTATAGAATATCTCCTTACAATCCTCATAAAAGCTAATTTTGAGTTCTTCCTAGGAAATTCTGTGTGTGTAATGATACAAGGAAAGGTTGAAAAAAGTACATAATAGGATAATGATTAGGCTACTCTCTGACTGCTTATTGGTAGAACACAGTCACCATAACAGAGCTGTGCCATCATTAAAAATTTCCTTTTGGCTGACTTGAGATAATATATTTTGGAAAAGAAATGTATTAGTTGGTGAATTAGCACTGGAGAAATATGGAGAACATAATAACTCTCAGGAAAATACAGTTAGGTAACTGGGGTAAAGATAATCAAGGCTTAGATAAAGAAAAATGCTAAGAATTAGTTCAAAAGCCACAGATCCTCATAAGTTACATAGGATAGGGTCCTATTGTTTGTCAATGATAGCCTAAGAAAACTAACTTGGCACTGGAAAAAAAAGTATCATATTAAGTGAGTTTCTAAGGAGGTACATGTGTTATCACAGTTAGGTTTATTATACCAAGATTAGAGCCTTACTTTGTCTTACTCTTAAGACATTAGGTTACACTTTTGAGTTGAAAAGGCTTAGTAATCCATATTTTCTAGAACTCCATATAAATGATCTAATATTCCAAATTAAATGATATCAATAATTTTGCCTGCAAAGAAGAAAGGGATGTCCTTTCATGAAATATTTACTGCTTAGACTATATCTCCAATTCCCTCCCTTGATTGTTTTGGTTGAATCTTAAAAAGTGTGCTGAAAGTTCATGTGTTAGAAAGCTTAAGGAAATGCTAAATACTTTTAAAAATTAAATTTATTTCTATTACTCTTAAATAAATGTAAAAAAGGGCTTTAATTCAATATGTCAATTTGTGAGTATGATGTATTCTTGATCAGCAACACTCCTGTAATTTCTCCCATCTATGTCAACTCTGTCCATTCCCTTAAGTTTCCTACTTCCATTTTCACATATGTGCATTGGGTATTATGACTATTCACTCATCATTCCTTTCTCCATTTGTCTGTTCCCCTGTTGTCAAATCTAAATCTTAAACAAAAAAATGGATTTTTAGGGGCCGGGAGTTTGGCCTAGTGGTTAAAGTGCTTGCCTAGCATGCACAAAGACCGGGGTTCGATTCCTCGGTACCACATACATAGAAAAAACCCGGAAGTGGTTCTGAGGCTCAAGTCGTAGAGCTCTAGCCTTGATAAAGTCCAAGGACAGTGCTCAGGCCCTGAGCTCAAGCCCAGGACTGGCAAAAAAAATGGATTTTAAAAAAAGAATTCATTTAGTATCATCATGAAGCTTGGTGGAACCAAAGAATCAGTGAGATTGAAGATGTCAAACTAATTTAGAAAAGGATTGAAACAAAAATGCAAAAAAATAAATTAGAATGTAGCAGTGAAGAACTATGGTCAATTGCAAAATCAGTAATACATTCATAATTGAAATTCTAGAAGTAGTAGAGAGATGAATTTAAAGTTTTAATAGCTGAGAAATTTCTGAAGTCAATATCAGATGAAAAACTAGAAGTCCAGGAAGTTCAGATAGCTGAAAGCAATAAATATTTTAAAATTCACAAATATGTATATCATATTCAAAATATAGAAGTCCAATGTGAAAGAAAATGTTGAAATAAGGCAAAGAAAACATCTTACCTACAAGGAAAAATAAAATTTATTCAGCTTATTAAAAAACCAACTATACAATCAAGAAGCATAGAATGAAATATTTAACTTCTACCTAGAGTTTTGTATCCTATGGACTGCTCTTTCAAAAGGAAAGAAAAATAAAGAAGTCTCACAAAAATCGACAAAATTATCTTCTACTACACCAGTCCTGCAAAAAAAAAACCTTAGATATATTCCTCAGAGAGCAAGAAAAGAGAATAGGGGGAAAGACTTGTTTACATAAAAAAAGGTATGAGTGTTAAAGTAGTAGCACATGAGACTTTATCTGAACAGTGCCCTTAACAACAATGAATTTAGTTTTTCAACTGAACTATATATAAGAGAGGAAGGAAGAAATAGAAAAACAGATAGTACTTTTTAATATTTTTTTCTCTTTGATTTTCTACATTTTGAATATTATAAACTTTTTATTGATTTTTAAAGCAGATATCATGGTTTTTATTATCTTAGATTCTGTCCCTGTAGTTTATTGGTTGTCATTATTTTCAGAAAATGCTATTAAAATTTCAAGTATTTCTCCTTTAATTCCTCTTCATTATCCAAATTACTTGAAAACTTACATTTGCCAAAGAAAATAGAAACAAAAGAAAATATTAATTGCACATAAATTTTGAGTAGCTTTATTCATCATTGCTCTTTGTTTATTGTATAGAGGGGTTACAGTTATATTCACAGGATAGTAGGGGCATTGCTTCTTAGAGATTGATATCCCTTCTCATGATTTTGTCTCCATTTCCTTCTCCCACTCCCTCCCAATCATCTTGTTTCTCCCCTTCCCTTTCCTATTTCAAATAAACAAATAAACATATATACAACATGCCAGGTAGCAAAGTCAGATACTATAGCAATATGAGATTAAACAAAGAGCAACAAAAAAGAAGAGAAATAACATAAGAACAACAGTCACACAAGATAAAGCTAAGAGCGTTGTGATATATGGATCCAGTGGAGTATTCACTTATATTCAATACAAAAAAAAACCTGAAAAGAAATATATTTTCAAGCCAAATGAAAGAACTTAGTCCAAAAGAATATTTCAATCCAATATATTTCCAACTATGTACCATCTGTAAAAGGAAGACCTACAGAGGCAGTGAAACTGAAGAGCAGTTATTAGCATAATTTTGTCAGGAAAGAGAGAATCACAGTCTAATGAAACCAAAAGCATGCTTGGAACCATAAAACCATCTTGTACAATACTGTAATAGCAAATTACATTATGATGTTATGCATTGCCCTAAACACATAGAACTTGCCACAAATAGAGTGAACCCCAACATATACTATCCCATTTAGTTAATAAAATCAACAATGATTCACTAATTGATGCAAATATACACTAATGTGATATATTAGTAAGCAGAAATACTTTATTGGGAGAACAGGTATGTTGATGTATTTTGTACTTTCCGCTCAATTTTTTTATAAACCTCAAATTGCTCTTAAAGTTGTTTTTCTCTTCTTTTCCCCAAAATAGGGAGACAATGCAAAAAAGATGTGAGAATGTTAGAGTAGTGATAGAAAGCACTGGGATATAGTAGTAGGTAGAGACAAGTCAGTTCTCCTAGTGTGTGGAGGAAGAACAAACTTAGTTATATAGTTATATTTGCAATGAAAAGTCAATTATGAGAGAAACCAACTATACTTTTGAGGTAAATTTTTTAATGAGTCACTAGGATGATTTCTAGCTGTTTTACCCTTGTGGGATATTTGGAAAAATCAGATGCAGCAAGAGGCAAAGGTTTTCTCTTGGAAAGAAAAGAAAAAAGCAAGGTTCTAGGGACTTCATGAGGTTGGTATAAAAAGTTGGAAAGATAAATGTACTCAAATGTACTTTCAGAATTACCAACCGAAAAAAATTGATAAATTTATTATTGAGTGGCACTTGTGAATAGGCAAAAATCTTCTGAATGACAAAAAATCTCCCAATCCAATGGGATTTAGGAAATAAAACTGCCAGAAATAAGTGCTATTTACTTTTCTGATCTGTCCCCAAGATATTTGTCAAGATGTTTTGCACTGTCCACTGATAAGTTACAAGAAGAAACCAGCTAGGGTTTCAATCAAAGGTTTTGGACAAACTGACGGTAGGTACAAACTGGAAATGAAAGTCACTTTAGTGTTTCTAAAACTGATATACATTCTTAAATTACCTGTATGTCCTGTGCATTAATCTGACAAACTCAGTCCTTGTTAGATTAAGATAGGTAGGGAATTCTGTGGTGAGATGAAAGATCAATTATCTGAAACCATCAGAGTAGTTAATGTAATTAAATGAGTCATAATCACAAGAAAATACAGCAATTGGTTAGACATACAGATATTTGCAATAACAATTTAGGAATTAACACTAATGACAACATGTTCAAGAAAAATAGAAAAGGAAGACAGCAGAAAGTTTAGTTTTCACTACATATGGGTAACATGAAATAAATGAAAGCAATGTTTATGAATTGAATCAACTTTATTAACATAATTTCTCATAATGGTTATGTAAACTTGCTGTAATCCCTTCCATTAAATCACTAGTAAATTTACTTTTCTCTGTTCATAGATTTTTTTTTTAGTTTTTTTAATTAACTTTTACTTAAGTTGGTTATACGGGAATTTCACCCAAGATACAGAGAAGCCAAGTTTTGAGAATCGAATAGGGTGTCTTATTAGAAAGCAGGTGACATCTTCCCCCTAACTTGCAGCTTTGAATACCCCATGAGCATAGTCAAGAAAGAGCTGCAAAACAATCTCAACAAACCAGATCAACACTAATGGAGAATTAAAGAGAGAAACCATGGTGACCTGAGGAGAGTCAGAAGACAGATGCATAGCACAAATTAACATCTAGGGTGTTATGGCCTAAATAGGGTCATAGTGAGGGGGGCAGGTCATAGACAGCTGGAGAGTTCAGTTTTTTTTCTTTAGTTAGTGATTCAAAGGAGTTGAATTCAATGGAGCAGTTTATAGATACAGTGCCTCTTGATTAATATCATCACTCTTAATATCACCCACTCTTCCCTCACTTGTTTTAGGTTCTATATTAATTTTTTTGCCACTTAGCAAAGCAATTTATGTATACAATGAATCTTTATCTGTGATCCCTTCAACATTCCCTCTCCCAACCACCCACCTCTACCTTCATTTATTTTGTCAGTTCTGTGTCATAATACATTCTTGCCATTATTCTAATTTTTCCCATTATTCTTCTATCTCTCTCCTTTTAATCCCTCTATTCTTGCAGGTATCCATATCTTAATACTCACTTTGATGGGTTTTGACTTAGTTTTCCTAAAGAAGTATACAACTTGCAAATATATCATTTCTATTATATTTCATTAAATTCATTTATCATCACTTGGCTGCTACCTACTGGGATTACTTCTAGATTTATAGGTACATTCTAGTTCTGACTACTAAGGAAAATTAGGTGACCTGTGTTTCCCTAGGGTAGTTTGCTTCACTTAATATAAACCTCTTCAAGTCTTTCCATTTCTTTATGAATGGTTCAATGCCATTCTAATGGATGAATAGAATTCCATTGTATTTGTAGGCCATATTTTGTCCCTGAAATTTTTTGCTCAAGGTCAGTGCTCTGCCATTACCACCACAGCTTCACTTCTGCATTTTTGGTTGCCACCAGTGCCAGTTGTATAGCACTTATTTTTACTTTGAGCCCACTATTGCTAGGTCAAAAATCATATTGTCCAACTTACAAGACTAGAGTCATTTTTTACATGGACATTCTAATGTGTAACTAATCGGAAATGAGTTTGTAGAAAATGTTATTAGGAGTGCAGAATGAAAAATTTATATAACAGGTATTTTGGTTGATTTCCAATGAATCATTTTTTTAATCAATTGATGGAAGCCTACTGTGACAAATTCTACAAAATAGTTATCAGAATAGCAACACCTTACTAGAATTCTTTCAGGTTAGCTAATACCAACATCGATTGTTGGAGAAAACTTAAGTTTTACGTCCCTTGTGAGATATATAGGCCATGTTTCCTAAGGAGTTTCCTTCAAAGAGGGAGATGAATGCAGTTGACTTTTTTATTCTCTCCGCTTGGATTGTTGAGGGAACTAGAAAAGACCAACTCCATCTCAGCCCAAATGACAGCTTGCCTTTCTTTCTTTTTTTTTTTTAACTAAAAGAGCTGACAGTTTTATTTTCACATTTCACAATACAAATGAAATCTGTACTTTTTCTCCCACTTCTCTCCTCCTCCAAATCTATTATCTTGATAAAGGAAGCAAGTCTTCCTTCTCATGCACTTGGAAAATACCTGGAGTCTCAGCACAATTATCTCCTGATGAACTTGAACAAATAATATAAAACTGATAGAGGGCCCCCCTTTTCCTTATCTGTCTGGTCGAGTCATTCCTGGCCGAGTGTGCACCATCATGGGATAAGCAGGAGGCCTCATCATTGGAGGTCCAGGCATCATTGGCATGTGGCCTCCCATGGGTGGCCTCATTCCAGGAGCAGGTCCCACGGGCGGGCATCATCCCAGGAGGAGGTGGGCCCATCATTGGAATCATGGGAGGGCCTCCCATGTGGGGTGCTGGCATCATACCAGGTCGAGGAGGACAGGGGAGACTGGGAGGTGGTGGGATCATTGCCCTGGCAGGAGGAGGAGCAGAGAATGGGGTGGGAGGTATCTTCCTTTGTTGAAATGCAGCCCGTTGTCTTGTCAATCAGGATCTGAGCCTGCTCTTCCATCCATTTCTGATAGCAGTCTTTCACATCCTCGTTATGTTTCCTACCACTGCAGTGTGTCTTTCTCACAGATGGAGAGTCACGGGTGAGATATGTGTCGCAGTAGTCAAAATAAAATTTGGGCATGTTGCCGCGTGGGCCGTTGCCTTCAGTTCTGACTGCCTGCCTTTCTTGTGAAGCACACTGATGTAGAAAAGTTTTACTCTCAATAGACTTCTAGCTGTTCCAACCAGGCCCTTTATATCGTGCAGATTGTAGAGAGAGAGAATCCCTTCAAATATCAGACTTGATTTAGGGAGGGTTCAATTACAGAAGGCCCAGAATGTGGGTTTAGTTCTAAGTTCATTAGCCTGACACACATTAAGTTAGTGGGATAGAGATTTCTTCTCTTTGAGTTTCACTCAGGTTTTAAGAAGGCTAGGGGTAAAGAAAGCCCTTGAGGATTTTTAACATAGCACATTATAAAATCTTATTTTTTAAATTTTTGTTTGCTATACTTATTCATAAAACTGAAATGCATGGATATTGGCAATCATTTGCATAGTGTTGGGATAACTGGAGAAATAAATGACTTCCCATTTCCTATTCAGAGTGCTTGGAAACCCTCAAAATTGTAATTATGTATATTAAGGGAAACTTTATAACTGCCTGAGTTTTGCCTTTTGAAGAAGGGAAGACTTCAGGCCATCTTCACATCAAACAACCAGAACTTGACAAAATTTCTTCCTTTTTACCAGCATTAGTTCTCTGAAACCCAAGTGCCACTAGTGTCTAGAGTTGGTCAGGTAAAACTTTCTGAATTTACTTTGGTATTAGCCTGAAAAGAATTCTGCAAACAGTTTACCTTTTCAATGCTTTGAATAATTTTTGTCTTCATGAGAGTTATAGACTATCTACCGCCTATAAAATTCTCCAGTATTCAGAGACTTTGGTTGAGGGCACACTAACACAAAGAGGGATTGTAATGGAGAAATTATTTACTCAGTATGATTCCTAGTTAAATCACATTTCCTTTCTTCTTCTTTCATCATCTATTTCAATTCTCTGAAAAAAATGTTGGTAATGAATAACACTTTTTCATTTTACTAAAAATGGGCATTCTGGGGTTATATTTTGCTAGGATATATCATCACCTGTTGTATTTCTATGTCAGGATTATTGTTATGAGAAATTTCATCTTTCCATATCTGAGTTGTACAAATAATTACTCCTAAGCAGTAAGTTTATGATAAATAAGCCATCAAAGTTTTACAAATCATTTAAGTTCCCAATGAAACAAAACATCCTTTAAAACTTTTTGTATTACATGTTATAAAGATCAACCACGTTTATTATTATTATGTATTGCTTTTAGGTTCAAAATGAAAATTATATTTCAATAATTGATAGTAACTCATCTGGTTGGCAAAGGTAACTTCATATAGGAAATGAAATTGTTATATTTTATGATAAATTTCCATAAAAATAGGAAATTTAAATAGACTAATTTTTCCCTAAATATTTGAACATAAGTGAAAATTTATCAAATATGAATATCAGATCAATCGTGCTAGGTGTTTGAAAATTTAGTATCTCTAAAGCTTCAAGGTAAACTATAAACAAATTCAGTTCTTTAAAAAAACCCTTTATATTTTAAGGCCCATGCCTTACAATTACAGGTTAACTGGGAAAGTACAAGCAGTATCTCTGATTACGCTATAAATGCTGGAATCTATTGTCTACAATTCTGTACCTGCCTCTGTAAACTGTTAGGGATTTTATCCATTTGAATTTTTTTCTGTAGTAAAACATTTCATCTGCAAAAATGACCTTTTTTTCTGTAACACTCTGACCTGTAGTTGACAAAAGATGTCCTAATTATTTCACTTTAGTTAGATAATACAATTTTTTCACCAAAAGATTTTATACTTTAGTGAGCATGGTTGTGTTGGTAGCTTTGGTGTGGCTTTGTTCATGTTCCATTGAATCTATGTTCTAGAGATGAATGGTTGGAGGAACTTTCATACTGCTTTCCAGAGAGATTGGACAAGCTTATAGTTCTCTTTTGGCCACTTCCTAGCCAGCCTCTCTTACTGTTAATTTTCTAACAGCAATTCTAACTGGAGTGAAGTGGAATCTCAATATTGTTTTAGTTTGCATTTCTTTCATGGCCACATTCTTACTTGTAAGAAGTCTCTCTATAAGGCTCTAGTCCATTTAATTGGGTTGTTGAGGGTTTTTGAGGGTTTTGTGGGGGGGGAAGTGTTGAGTTTTTGAGCTTTAAGTGTATTTTAGATATGAGGCTTTTGTCTGATGCCATAGCTGGTAAAAAAGAAAAAAAACTCCCTTTTTGCGGGCTTTCTATTATTTATCTTCTTAGCTGTGTTCTTTGCCAAGCTGAAACTTTTCAATTTGTTGCAGTCACATTTATCCAGTCTTTCTTTGATTCATTGTGATTCTGGGTCTTTACGTGGGAAGTTTTGACTTGTACATAGGAACCCTAGTGTTTCCTTTACCCCTTCATGTAATATTTTCATGGCAGCTGGCCTTACACTGAGTTCTTTGATACATTTTGAACTGATTCCAATCCATGTGCCATGTGTTATATAAAGGTTTAGCTTCAATATGGAATCTATTGTCTACCCACCGAGTGATGAAAATATAGTGTTTATACACAATGGAATTCTACATATCCAATAGAAAGAATGATTATTGTACCAGTTAGAGGGAAATGGAAAGACTTAGAAAAATTAAGTGAACTAAGCCAGACCCAAAGAAATATAGATTGTATAGTTTCCCTCATTTATGGTAGCCAAAATGTGCCTATAAATCTACAATTAAACACACTTGATGGTAAAACAAAATACACTGTGACAAAATAAAATATACAGATCTGTAGTCATTCACACACAGTGAAACAAAAGGAGAATATTCTTAGAAGAGGAGCACAAAGGCACAGTATCTATGTATGTTTGATCACATAAAATAATATTAATTAAAATGAGCTACAGGAAATGGAAACACTTCATTGCTATTTTTGTTTTCTTTTCATTTTGTCTTGTTTGTTTTTTTAACTTTCCTTGGGAGAGAAAGGAAATCTACAGATATGGTGGTAAAAGGATAAACAAATATAGCAGTGATACTCACTGTGTTGAAAATGATCTATATAACTTGTGTATGGGTACAGGATGGAAAACCTTGTTGAGAGCAAGGGGAGGGATGACATTATTCAAACAATTGTACTCTTTAACTGGCTTATATAACTGTAACCCCTCTCTACATGGCCTTTACAATAACAATAAAAGTTCATCATAAAAAGACTTTGTGCCCTTGTGAAGCAAGAACTTTAACAAAGCTGTAGTATCAAGTGAGCTCTATTTTCTGAGGTTACCATTCACATATTCAATAATTATAAGCCCTCTGTTGGGACCAACTTCTTTATTTTTTTAATGAGTAGAGAAAATAATAGAAGGGTGAAAAACCTTGAATAGTTCTTTTTCATAAATATTACTTTCACATTAGAGAAGCAAGATTTTAGACTTAGCTATAGGAAATCAAAAAGAAAGGAATGGAAGAAGGAGAAGGAAGGATGTAGGTATTGAGAGAGTGAAAGTAGCGTTAACAACATTAAAGTCCAGATGATTCCATCGAGAACCTCAATAAGAACCCATTAGCATTCAACACATTTTATTACTTGTTATTTTATCATTGCTACCCATATCCACATTTCTGATTGTGGATTCATTTCTTAATTCTGTTCCTAAAATATGCCTCTTAATGATTCTTTGAGACTTAGCTTGTGATTTCATTTTTATTCTGAATTTTTTATACACCCCAGTCAATGAGTTCAGCAGGGGACACAATTAAGTTGACAGTTATTATTTTCCCAGCTCTTTAAAGACAGCATACCATGCTTAGCGATCTCTATAGTAGGCTCATAAAATGTGGTAGTAAATCCAATTATAACTTTTTGAAATAATTTTTTAATTCTTAGATTGAATTTATTCTTGTGATGAGAATCATATCATAAAATTTAATTTGTTATCTGGCTTTTATCTTGAAATAAGGTTTCACTATGTTATGTAGGCTGGCTTTAACCTTATTGCTCCCAACTCAGACACCCAAGTCCCTAGGATTATAGGAATGCTTCAATAGTAGTACCTAGCTTGATTCGAATGTATTCCATAGATAGATTCAATTGTGTTCTATAGAAAGATATGCCATATTTCTTTATAATTCTTTTAACCTAAATGGCTGAAAATATATAGAGATTTATTTTTGGTCAGTTGTGGGGTTTGAACTCTGGGACAGGGCGTTGTCCTTGAGCTCTTTAGCTCAAGGCTACCACTCTACCCCTTGAGCCACAGTGCCACTTCCAGTTTTCTAGTGGTTAATTGGAGATAAGAGTCTTATGGACTTTAGTGCCCAGGCTGGCTTTGAACCAGGATCCTCTGATCTCAGCCTCCTGAGTAGTTAGGCTTACAAGCATGAGCCTCTGCACCCAGCTACATTTATTTAAATTTAGATTTTTCTATCTATAATCAAAATTTGATAATTGTGTATCTGAATGCATCTATACTTAATCTACTTAAATTTTACATCCAGGAGCTCAGTGTTTTCTGCAGACTTGTTCGTTGTTGTTTTGCTTTACTATTTTGGGGGTTTCATTATTGCAAGCTAGGCTGGATTTAAAATTACTGTGTAGTTGATGTCAACACTTTGTCATCCTTTTTTAGTCTACTAAGATTTGGGATTTTTGATGGCTTTTTAAAAGTTTGATTCCACTGATTTTCCAGCTGTTATGATAGTGGGATATGTCCTTTCATTCTTTTTAATACCCAACTGCAAGTTCAATGTTTATGTTAACAATGAAATCTTAAAGACTTCAATATACACATGCTAATGGCTACTCATTTATACAAATACTTAATGATAAAATAATAATAATTTTAAAACATTGTAGTAGAAAAAGGACATATAAAAAATTTCAATTGATGTGGGAATCAGAAGAATGGGTAATTCAATTTTTGGCAGAAGGCCTTTTAACATCCACTTGGGATAGAATGCTTTTTGATATAAGGAAGACAAGAAAAAAAAGTTTTATAAATGTAAATCAGAGGCCATAGTTGAGCATGCCACATTTAACTTTTTTACATAATCATGAAAAAGTTTAAATATACTATAATAATGTCCCCCCATTCCTATATTGTATATATTTCCTTGAAAAAATGATCTTTTCTAGCCTGAATTACAACTGTGCTGTATCTGTAAACAAAAAGAAGAAAAAATAATATACTTCTGGAGAGGTGTATACTTTATGTTATTTTACTTTGCTGCTAAAAACTTTCTAAAAAGTGCAGGAAATTCATGCAAGTGTTATCTCCACAAGAATCTAAATGAAAGATCAAAAAGTATCTGGAACCGATTTAATAAGGGCTTCCTTGAATAGATATTGTCATTGTACAAACTGCTGAGAATAGAGAGATGTCCTGGCTTTCTCATTATTTGCTTTAGAAAGTACTTAAAATAGAAACTAATGTTTTTCAGTTTGCTGTCTTGGTTGGCTTTTTTTTAAAGGTTTTGTTTTGGAAGAATTTTCCTAACAGAGGATCAAAGCAGCTCAAAATCTATGTACTATAGCCATATAGGATGAGACTAAGCAAAAGGAATTCTAGGTTATGGAAACAGGACGTTCATCTATGTGATTTTTATTCTTAATGTGAAGTTATTTCTTTTCTCTTTTTTTCTCCTTATGGTTTATCTCATGTGGTTACTGTATCTGACTTTGTTACCTGGTATATTGTTTATTTGTTTATTTGATATAGAGAAGAGGAAAAACAAGATGATTGGGAGTGGGGGAGAGGGGAAGTGAAACAAAAGCATGAGGAGTATCAATGTTCAAAAAAGTAATGTGCCCACTACCTCTAATGAATCCCTCTATATGTTACCTAGACAATAAAATACAATAAAAGAAAAGCCTTTGTTTTGGTAGTAATTATAAATAATTTTATGTTATATATTTTGGTTTAGTTTGAAATTATATCATTACAGAAGAAAATAAGTGACAGCAACAACAAATTCATTTTGTTTGTGAAAGGTTTTTGAGGTAGGAAATATGACCAGAGAAGTTGACAGTAGTTTGGATGTGCAGGGAATTCCTTTCCTTCTAAGTTCCTCATGTAATTCTATGCAGATCTTCTGGGCTTAAGGTCACCCTGAGGTTAATCTGAATTTTGACACAGGTAGACTGACAGGAAATGAAGGGCAAACCCTTTTGATTGTTAGAAAGGGGCTAGGGAAAACATCACTGCTTTCTCTGAATGTAGTGTATAGACTTATTTGTGTACCAGCAGCTGGATTGGAAGATTTGAGAGTCAGTGACTAACCTCAAACATACATCAGTCTTAATTTATAATACAATCTCTCAATGTTTTATGATGAACATTTAGGCATGAGGATGCCCTCTTGCTTTTTTTAAATAAAAGATGTGTCAATCTGTGTATTTTAATGTTTGACAAATCTGGTTGCTAATTGTACTTATTTGAATAATCTGTTTATTATCCTTGAGCCTTTGGTACATTGCTAATAAGTTGACTGGGCATAGTCTCAAAAGGAAATGAAGCCATGCCTGTACATCTGCTTTTGGGTAAGACTGACAAAATAGAAATAAATGTTCTTAGGGACTACTGTGGTAAGAAACAGGAGCTTAAGAAGCAGGGAGTATCTGTTCCAGCTGCAGGAGATAATGAGACACACTGCATGTTCAGGGACCATAGATAAAGTAGAATGTGTGAAGTCCAGAGGTACTGGCACAGACCAATGTGTGAATTGATTCAATTCCATGGTATAGTTATTTTTATGCTTTGGTTCTTTGCACAGTGCTGCAAGATCTTTGGTTAGAACCAGGAAAATCTTTTTTGAACTAACTTGAAATAACATGAAATAAAGCTTCTTGATATTGTGAGTTATATTATTCTTCGGTGTCATTATACTATACTATGTATGTATATATAAAGTAATCTTCAACTTACCCTGTGGCATTTTATACAAAAACCTATTTTTCTCATAATAAACCTGCCATAATTGTTTAGTTCTCCATTCATACCTTAAGGTGAAGAACATAATATTTTTCCTCTCTTGCGTATGTTAACTACTCTGAGCATTTTTAAATATCTAGACAATGACTATCATTTGCACAAATCTTTCATCTTTATGACCAGTGTGCTCTTATCAAGCATACACATATAATATCTCCTTCTAAAGAGAAAGAAGAATCTGTAAGGTAGTCACATCCTATGATCTAAATGGATTTTAGAGCTACAAACAACTCAGAGAATTGAGCTGGGGAAAAAAAGTCATGTGAAGTGTTTACCAAGACTAGATCATTGACTGATGCTTAAATGAGAGGCACATAGCAAATACATTGTAAAATGAATTAAATGGTAATTGAAAATTCCTTCAGAAAATTTGATTAGAATCTGAGAAATCTACAAGGGTAACCAGATAATAAGAAATGCATTTCCAAAGTCCATTTAATTCTGTCAAAGTACTTTGTTCGGTAAATCTTCAGTAGTCTCATTAAAAGATTTAATTGAAATACATTAAACTTTTCATAGCCGTGTGGCATTGCAGAAAACTTTGGGTCCAGTCAAAAGTACTTGTTTTTTGGATCCACAGAGATAGGTCATTCCATCAGCCTTTTAGAAACGTTTTATTTTTATTAAACATATCATGCCATATATAGAAAAATTGGCAAGGCTAGAATGTCATTTACTTTTCAAGAATCAACTTATATACTTATGATATATTAAAGAGTTATATGCTCCTGAGACTGTTGCAAAATATTGTCTTGAACCTTAGTGTTATTAGAAATTTAGTGCTGGACTCATTTATAATGAAGACATCAATGTGTGGAAATTGGTCTTATACAAATAAATAGGAAAAAAACATATTTCCCAACATAATATATGGAATTCAATGATGGGAAAGTGGCCAGGACTTTCAAATATAAAGACATCAGTTAGGCCATCAATGAACTTCAGTACACCCAGGTAAAAGTGAATATTATTGAGACAAAAATGACTTCAAGATGCTAGTATTTTCCAATTTAATGAAGTTGCAATTTGTGATTGACTCTTCAAGAATATGGGCAAAAATGCAGAGCAGAATGAATGAGGTAAGATCAAGTTATCTGTATTTGAGGTCCAAGAAAAAAATACAAATTAGATTCAAAATAACAGGGTAAATCAAGGAGAGCAGCTATAACAAGAGGGTTTAAGAAATATAATCTTTATCCATGATCCCTTTTAGAGAGGCTAGAAAATATAGTAGTATTGGCACAAAGGGATGAGGGAAAAGAGATTGAGAGATGCAAGTATGTAGGTTAATAACCATAGATTAATTAGGATCAGGGTGTTAAGGGTTTGAAAATCAGAATTTGTTTCACAATGCAATTAGATGAAAATTTGGGTTGCCAGTTTAGGTGAAACTCAGTTAGTTATGAACCAGTCTTTGTTTGGCCCTGCCTGTAAAATAGAAAGCAGCTGTATTGCCTCACATGTCTTATAAGGATGAAGCACATAAGTCACACCGAATAATGATCATGCTACTTGTATTAAAATAATATTTATGGTGATATAAATTTGAATCAACTCCATTGCAGAGGACAAAGTAAGCTTTAAAGGTTCAGCAACCAAATAGAGAAAAGTATAAAACAAGACTGGCCTCTGAGACGTATTCTGAAAAATATACTGACAAGCTCATGTGTTCTGTCATCTTCTGGGATGCGTCTTAGCTTAGTCTTTATCTGTATGTCCTTGGCCAATTACTTTATTTTTTGTGTCTTTGTATACTTTCAGAATTAGAATATCCTTAACTAATTGCTCTATAGAAAACCTAAGGTAATATTTTGTTGGTTTGGTATTATTATCGTGCTTAAAATTGTTAAGTGTAAAATACTGGTAAGAAAAAAACCAAACAAATCAAAAAATCTTTATGAAAAAATTCTTAATAGTACTACTATATTAATTTCCCCAGGGAAATATCCTATTAAGAAAATATGAGACAACTAAAAGGAACAGAGGACATGACTACAGATAGTGGTTATTAGAATTTCTCTGTGCTAATTCAAATGTAGCCATCCCCAAATCACCAGAATAATTCAATACTTACCAAAGCCAATGACAACAGCTTAACTCTCACAGGGTAATTGCCTAAGCAGGTGAATGAAGTTGTTATTGTCCAGATATAGGAGGCACTGAGGATTCAAACCTGTAAACTTTCAACATAAAAGAATAATTTAAGAGAAAAACAAAACTATCAATGAGGTTGTTTGAACGTTGTATGCAGTAGCAGAAATGGTCAGGTCATAAGGGAGCCACAGGTAGAAATATTGTGAAAACACAGATTGGATAGACACAATTCCTAGTAGAAACTCAGAAAGATACATGAAAACGCAAAAATTCTGTAGAACTGGATTCCTTTTATGTAGTTCATGATAACATTATTTCTTTTTAATATGAAATGAAGAGAAACTCATTTCAAGTTTTTCAATCTAATTTTTTTATTCCTTCATGATTTCTTTGAAGGGATATATGGGTTCCATATTGGTATTGCTATCAGCATTGTTTTACAAAACTAAATTAACATATAGTTTTTATTATATTGTTTGACCTACAAACAGTTCTACGGTAGACTTGTTCTGAACAAGTCTAGCAGGAAATGTTAATTTTAAATAATTTGTAATAAACATATTTGTTTGAATTGAACAAAATAGTTTTTAGTTTAAAACATTATGTAATTTTTCTTTTTCCTGCTAGGTACAGTATCATATACTTTTTAAGTGGTGTTTTTGAGAGTTTAGTTCAGACATGAAATTTATTCTAGCACTAACAAAGTGACCCTAAATAAATTACTTAATCTCTCTATACCTCTGCTTCATAATCTATGAAATAATCATTCATTTAAAATGATTCCTCTGAGAAATGAGCTAGATGTGAACTTATTATGAGTGCAGAGCACAAAATGAGCATACAGCAAACACTGATATTATCATAATTTTAGTCGTGAAAAGAGCTGATTTATCTTCAAAGGCATAATTTAATAGGCTTATCTTTCCATTGTTATGCAATTTAAGGAGCCATGACTTCTTGAGCTTCTATCAAAATTTATGGATTAGAGGATTTTTCTACATGTTATTCAAAGTTCTACACTTTATCATGATTCTTGCTATATGATTGATTATATTAAAAAAAGTTTATATCCAACCTTCTGTCCTTTGCAAGTACTATAAAGATAATTTCATATATATGAAGCAAGAGTAAAATGAAAATTTAGAAAACGTTAAAAAAAAATCCTCATTGAAAAGTGTGCTGATTGCCTGAAGGGTATCACGTTATTTCCAGTGTTCTAGAACTCCAACTAGGCAAGCAAAAATTAACAGCAGTAGCTAAGAATACAATTTAGCAAAACGATTATATCTACAGTGTATTACAGTCCTCTCTTTCTCTCTCTTTTCCCACTACCAACACGTATATTTCATATTTATTCTTCTCGTTCTTCCCACTTTTCCTAGGTGCCACCCAGGGGAATAAGTACTGAAATTATTAAACATTTTTGTCAAGTGATTTTGACATATTTTGACTTGCTACCTACAACTGGAGTTTGTTGGCATCTATGTAGTTGTTTACTAAAAAACTATTTCCCCTAGGTATCTATGTTTTCATGTATAAGCAGCAGGGCATGCTGTTTTACTTTCTTTCTTGGTTATTATTTCAATGCTTTGTGAGTTCTGTAGTGCAAAATACAAAGCAAACCTCAATTTGATTCAGTCTGATTAAACAGCAAATGTACATTTGTAAAAGGCAGAATAGCTGAATAAAATGACAAATTATTTTCATTTACTTTTATTCAGCACGTATATTTTATTATATAGTAGTTAGACTTTTGACATCAAGTTTAGAAAGCAATATAGATTTCTCCCATATTTGCTGTAGACACCCTTCAATACAGTGATGTTTATCATGATAGATGAACTCAAAGGGTTTACCTTTTCCACCCAAAGCACACAGTTAATGCTAAGTTTGTTTTTAGAATCATATCTTCTATGTAATTTGACAATTATATAATGATATGTGTTTAAATTTATAATGCTTTCTTTTTTTCTGTAACACAGCCTTTAAACTTGACATCTAAATCTTTATCCATATACTCAGAAATTTGGACATTTGTCCACATGTCAAAATCTAAAGTATCTTTAAAAAGAATAAGAACATCACAAAATACTTTAAAACGCCATAATGTTCATTTCAGTGAAAAATGCTCAACTGGAAACTTGCCAGTTTTGTGTCCTAAATAATATTGATTACTTCTAAGAAATATGGCATTTTTGAACTTTTTTGGTATATTCTACACATATACAATAGCTCACATTTTGTAGGCTGTGGTTTTTTATTGTAATTAATAGGATTACATTATATATGTCAGATAGAAGGTGAATTACTTAACAATCATTGCTACCCCTTCTCATGTTTTTGTCCCCATTTCCCTACCCCATCCTCTCCCCTCATCTTGTTTTCCCCCTTCCCTATCCTATTTCAAATAAACATATACACAATATATCAGATAACAATGTAAGTTACTGTAACAATATGAGATAACCAAGGGACAACAAAAGAGATGAGAAATAAAATAGTACATTAAGAACATTAAGCTCTTGTTTCTATATCTTGGAGATCCTTTCATTTAGGCTCATCCTATATGACCCTATGTATGTAGGCTGTGTTTTTAGCATGCTAACATAACCTTTATTAAGACTCTTTAAAAAAAATTCATGCTATCTTATTTACCAATTCTCTCTTCTATTGGTGTTGTCCTGGAAAGTTCAGAAAGTTCCTCGCTATACCAAAATATTCAAATGTTATTCCTGTTCTTTCTCATTGTAATTTCAAGGTTTCAGGTCTTACACTGATCCATTTTTAACTAATAGTAGTACAAATTGGAAGATGGATTGGTTTCAGTCATCTGAATGTGAATGTCCAGTTTTCTCAATACCATTTGTTAAAGAATCTGTCTTCCTCCTGCGCTGTTCTTTCTGCTAAGAAGTGTTTTTGCTATACGGGGTCTTTTATTATTCCATATGAAATTTTGGATTGCCTCTTCTATTTCTTTAAAGAATGACATTGGGATATTGATGGGTATTGCGTTGAATTTGTAGATAGCTCTTGGCAAGATTGTCATTTTCACGATGTTGATTCTTCCAATCCAGGAACATGGGAGGTTTTTCCATTTCCTCAGTTCTGATTTAATTTCCTTTTTCAGGGTTTTAAAGTTTTCATCAAAAAGGTCCTTTACATTCTTAGTTAAGGTAATTCCTAGGTACTTTATTTTCTTTGAGGCTATTGCAAAAGGAGTTGCTTTCCTGATTGTTGCCTCATTCCTCTCACTGTTGGTGTAGAGGAAGGCAGTTGATTTTTGAGGGTTAATTTTATACCCTGCTACCCTTCCAAAGTTTTGAATCAGCTCCAGGAACTGGGGAGTAGAGTCTATGGGATTCTTTTAATACAGAATCATGTCATCTGCAAAGAGGGAAAGTTTTACTTCCTCTTTCCCTATTTGGATCCCCTTTATGCTTGCTTCTTACCTTATTGTACTGGCTAGGAATTCTAATACTATGTTAAAGAGGAGTGGAGAGAGTGGGCATCCTTGTCTCGTTCCTGATCTTAGAGGGAACGTTAGACTATATTACAGAGCTATAATTATCAAAACAGCTTGGTACTGGCACAAGAACAGGCCTGAAGACCAATGGAATAGAACTGAGGACCCAGATATTAAACCACAGACCTATGGTCACGTAATCTTTGACAAGGGAGCCAAGAAATAAAATGGAAGAAAGATAGCCTCTCCAATAAGTGGTGCTGGCAGAACTGGTTAAGCACCTGCAGAAAACTAAAGTTGGATCCGTCTTTGTCACCCTCCACTAGAATTAACTCCAAATGGATCAAAGACCTCGAGGTAAAAGCTGACACACTGAAAACTTTACAAGAAGCAATAGGAGATACACTAGGCCTCTTTGGCACAGGTGGAAACTTTCTTAATAAGGACCAAGAATCACAACAAATCAGAGAAAGGCTGGATAAGTGGGACGGCGTTAAAGTGCAGAGTTTTGTATGGCAAAGGACATAGCTAGTAAATTAATTAGGAAGCCTACAAAGTGGGAGAAGATCTTTACCAACCATACAACGGACAAAGGACTCATATCTAAAATATATCAACAGCTCAAAAAATTGAATCAGTCCAAAACTATTCTCCAAAGTAACAACCATCCCATTAAAAGATGGGCCAAAGACTTAAAGAGAGTCTTCTCTGAAGGAGAAACAAAAATGGCCTATAGACACATGAAGAAATGCTCAACATCTCTGGTCATAAAAGAAATGCAAATCAAAACTCTAAGATTCTACCTCACTCCAGTTAGAATGGCCAGGATCAGGAAAACGAATAACAACAGATGCTGGAGGGGATGTGGCCAGGAGGGATCACTACTACACTGTTGGTGGGATCGCAAACTCGTTCAACCACTATGGAAAGCAATATGGCAGTTCCTCAAAAGACTAAATATAGAGCTCCCCTATTACCCTGCAATGCCACTACTTGGCATTTACCCAATCATCCAGAAGCAAAGACATACTACATCCACTAGCACAACAATGTTCATTGCAGCATTATTTACCATAGCAAAGATATGGAACCAACCTAGATGTCCCTCAGTTGATGAATGGATCAACAAGATATAGTATTTGTACACAAAGGAATTCTATGCTGCTGTCACAAAGAATGACATCACCATTTCCCTTTGTTAGGAAATGGAAAGACTTAGAAAAAATGATATTAAGCGAAGTAAGCCAGACTCAAAGGAACTTAGGCTCAATGGTTTCCCTCATTTGTCATAATCAGTAGAAAACTTGGGCTCTCCTAGCAGAGATTTGGAATAGAGCAAAACCTTGATACATAAGGACATATAGTATGACACTAAATGAAATCCCTTGTTTCTAGGATATAGAAACAAAAGCCATGTAATGAATGATTGTTGTCCTGAAGGTACTATGCTATCTCTCATCTCTTTTGCTGTCCCTTGTTTATCTCATATTGTTACAATATCTCACTTTGTTACCTGATATATCAGATATATTTGTATTTGGTTATTTGAAATTGGTTAGGGAAGGGGGGAAAACAAGATGAGGGATGGGGGTGGGAGGAGGAAAATGAGGACCAAAACATGTGAAAGGGTATCAATGTATGTGAATTAATACACCTTCTATCTGGCAAATATCATGTAACCCTTCTATCAATTACAATAAAAATATATGAAAAAAAAAGAATCTGTCTTTCTCATTCACTAAGACACATTGGAAAATAACTTTTATAAGATATTTATTGAACTAATTCTTGAATGAATGATTTTGTTAATATATTTTCTCTAAAAATTCTTATATATTTGAAAAGAAAGTTTTGAAACTTTACCTATGCTCCTCAATTCAACAAAAAACTATGAAATGATAACAATAATTCTGTTTAAACTCCAGATCCTTAAAAATAAAACAAACAAAATGTCCTGTCCAAAAGAATGCACTCTGTAGCATAATTTGACAAGAAAAGACACACTACAAATGAATGTAAAATGTACTATTAGATGCTCTCAAATCTTTATCCTTTTGAAAATCGTATATTTTCTCTTTAATATGAATATTTATATTAATTTTTTTATTTTTCATGCATCATTGATGAAAGCATTGATAGACCTATGAGAAATTTTTTCTCTTTAAATCTGTTAACATTAAGTTGCAGTCATTTGACCTAGAGAGAGATTAGCTTGTAACATCCACCATTTAAAAGTTGCAGATGCCATCTCTAATTTCAATTTGTTCTCTGGAAAAACTGGAAGGGTAGTGCTTGCCACAGCACAGAACCAGTTAACTGCTGCAAAGATCTATTTGCAGGACTTTAACATCAATAATTATTACCTAGCATTTTGGCTGTTGCTTTAATTGTAACTTTTTCTTTCTTTAGAAATCATAGTCCTAGTATAATGCCCCTAAGGTCAAAGGGACAATATATACATGTTTATTTTCTCTATTTCCCCTTCCAGATTCTATTTTTGAGAACAACCTAATGATGATACTGTTAGATCTATATGTAGATTAAGCAGCAGCACTTGGAAGGTAGTATGTTTCTGAATGATAACAGCATACTGTGGGTGGCATTAAAGCATAGCAAGTTGAAGACTCTCAATTTTATCACCCAAGGGTCTGCTAATTACCCAAAAATGCAGAGTCCTTAAGTGGTTGCTTCATTACTGCCAATGAGAAGAGCAGTTGAGTCTTTAGGTTTATCAGTTTCCAAATTGCTGACTGTGGATTTTGAAACACCAACTGTGCTTTCCATTTGCAAGTTTTCTCTTGTATTTAGCTGAAGTGTAAGGTCAGTTAATTACAGAATAGAATATATTAAGCCGTATCAAGTGTCTGGGCATCTGAGTCTGACTTCGGAAACTCAGCTCACTATACTTGTTGGCAGTTTCCCCAGAAGTTTAATTAAAGAAAGCATCTATATAAAATTCAAGATGGATAATTTCTTTGTATATCAGGGCAGAGATTAGTAAGAAGATGCACAGAATACTTTTGATATGTAATTGCTAATATTTTTACTTTGTTTATATTTTTCACATTTGATGCAAATTTTGCTCAGATGATAGATCTATATTGTATATATTAATATTTTTTCCTAATTTCATTGCAAAATATCATTATCTATAGAGTTTTATTAGGTATTTTGTTGAGTCAGTTACTACATTCTCAAGTTTAAGATATTCTCTAAAATGTATCAATAGAATTCTCGCATGCTTATTCCAGTATAAGAAATTTATAGAATTTAGGAAGCAGCCTTACTATATTTTTTGCAATAAATCTTATATCTTATTGAACAGATAACATAAATATTCATGAATTTAATTGCAACCCTGCACCAAAAATGCAAAGGTAATACAGTGCCACCTCTGCTTCATTACTATTTTCCTGGGGCTTGAACTCTGGGCCTGGGCAGTGTCCCTGAGCTCTTCATCTCAAGGCTACTGCACTACCCTTGAGCCAAGCCCCACTTCCCATTTTCTAGAGGTTAATTTGAGATAAGAGTCTCAAGTCCTTTTGTGTCTGGGCTGGCTTTGAACCTTGATTCTCAGTTCTCAGCCTCCTGAGTAGCTAGGATTGCAGGCATGAGCCACCACACCCAATATTTTTTTTTAATGACTGTTTTAGTCTTCAAATAATACAACCAGTGAAACTCACCAGGATTTGTGCCAGCTCATAGGCTGCTACTGCTATAAAACTTCAGTTTGACATCCTAAGTTCTAGTACTTATTCTTTTTTATGATACAGGATGAAATTAGAGCATGATGTAGCCCTGAGAAATCTGCTTGTTGTAATCTCTGGGCAAAGACAAGTCCTACCTTACTCCAATCATAACATATTTTTAGAAGTTTGTAGCAGGGTTCATAAATGACTCATGGCCCTTTTAGAATAAAATGGACAATGTGTTCATCTGTAATTTGGGAATTTTGGTACATCTTTCCTTTCAGTCCCCCTTCCATCTCTACACCCTTTCCTTTCCTTTCCTTCCACGGTGTTTTTCCTTCCTGTCTTGCTTCCTTTCCTCTTTCCTTCCTATGTTTCCCCTACCTTCTTCCTCCTTCTTTTCCTGTTTCAAAACTTCCCTTTGTGTTATGAAATCTGGTTGAACACTACTTACAATGTGAGAAAGTGATCAAGCATCACAAAACATATGTTTATTCTGTATGTTTTATGCTATGCTATGCAGCTACAACTTGCTACAAGTGAACACTGAAAAGTAGAAATGTGGTTCCATGGTGAGATGTACTGTTAATTTAAAGTCCAAACTGAATTTTTAAAATAGAGTATAAACCAATTGTCCAAAAAACAAGGACATACTAAATCCACTAGCACAATGATTTTCATTGCAGTACTATTTACCGTAGCAAAGATATGGAACCAACCCAAATGCCCCTCAGTTGATGAGTGGATCAACAAGATGTGGTATTATATACAATGGAATTCTATGCTACAGTCAGAAAGAATGACATCACCACATTTGTAAGGAAATGGAAAGACTTAGAAAAAATCGTATTAAGTGAAGTAAACCAGACTCAAAGGAACATAGGGCACTCCTAGCAGAGATTTACAATAGAACTAAACCTAGATACATAAGTCCATATAGTATGATGCTAAATGAAAGAACTTCCAGGATATTCAAACAAACACCATAAAATAAGTGATTGTTGTCCTTAATATTCTATGTTATCTCTCATCTCTTTTGCTGTACCTTGGTTATTTCATATTGTTACAGTATTTCACCTTGTTATCTAATATATAGTATATATCTTATTTGGTTATTTGAAGTAGGATAGGGAAGAGGGGAAAACAAGATGAAGGGTGGCGGTGGGGTAGGGAAATGGGGACCAAGACATGAGAAAGGGTATCAATGTTTGTGAAGTAATGCACCTTCTATCTGGTGAATATAATGTAACCCTTCTATTAATTACAATAAAAATATATGGAAAAAATCACAGGTGAGATTTAAGTAGGATTGTTACCAGTTTATTCATCAGAACTAACCAGACATTAATATTATCTAAATATGAAAGATGGAAATAGGGAAATGTTAAATAACTTACTATTGATTTTACTAAAATCCACTAACATGAAAAGATATTTATTTACAATGAAATGGAACAAAACATGTCACTTTAATAAAGCATTATTTTCAGTACTGAAATTCAGTTGTCCTTAGTAATGTTTTAAAACATTGCCAGAAATTCATTCATCTCTTCTAGGTTCTCAAATTTGTTTGTATAAAGTTTTAGAAATATTGCCTTATGATGTTCTGGATCTTGGTAAATTTCTGTCGTGATTTCCATGTGTTTATTTGGGTGTGTTCCCTTCTTTTCTTGGTAAGATTTGTTAAGGGTCTGTTAATTTTGTTAATCTTTTCAAAGAACCAACTCCTTTTTTTTTGTTGATTCTTTCTATGGTATTTAGACTCTAATTCATTTGATTCTGTTTTAATTTTAATAATTTGTTTCCTTCCACTGGATTTATGATTAGTTTGTTGCTCTTTTTCCAAGAGCTTAAGGTGCACCATTAAAATGTTGGTTGAGCCGGGAGTTTGGCCTAGTGGTTAAAGTGCTTGCCTAGCATGCACGAAGACCCGGGTTCAATTCTTCGGTACCACATACCTAGAAAAAAGCCAGTAGTGGTGCTGAGGCTCAAGTGGTAGAGCTCTAGCCTTGAGAAAGTCCAAGGACAGTGCTCAGGCCCTGAGCTCAAGCCCAGGACTGGCAAAAAAAAAAAAAAGTCCAAGGACAGTGCTCAGGTCCTGAGTTCAGGTTCCATGACTGGCACAAAAATAACAAAAAAAATGTTGGTTGAGATTTTTCCAATTTATTAATGTAGGCACTCAGAGTTATAAATTTTCCTGTGGGTACTTCCCTTGCTGTGTCCCAAAGGAGCTGGTATTTTGTGTGTTCCTTTTTGTTAAATACCATAAACTCTTTAATTTCTGTTCTGATCGCTTAAATGACCCACTGGTAATTCAACACTATGTTGTTTAATCTCCATGAGTTACAGGGTTTTCGTTGGTGGAGATTGGTGTTCAGTTCCAATTTGATACTCTTGTGGTCTGAGAGAGTACTGGGAATAATTTCAGTGTTTCTGAATTTGCACAGGGTTTCTTTATGCCCTGAGATGTGGTCTATTTTAGAAAATGTTCCATGTGCTGCTCGGTGGTATTGCTCGGTAGAATAGTCAGCAGATTAGGTCTAGTTGGTCTATGCAATTGTTCAATTCTGAAGTGTTTTTATTGAGTTTTTGCCTAATTGATCTATCCAGGGGTGACAGTGCTATGCTAAACTCATCAACAATCACCGTGTGTTGATCTATGTGTGTTTTTACTACAAGCAAAGTTTTCTTAACCAAAATGGATGATCGGCATTAGATATATAGATATTTAGGATGGTTATATTCCTCTGAAGGAGAGATCCCTTTAGTAGTATGTAATCTTTGTCCCTTCTCACTAATTTCAGTTTGAAGTCCATTTTATCTGATATGACGATGGCAACTCCAGCCTCTTCATGAGGGTCATTTGCTTGATAGATTTCATTCCAGACTCACTCTCAGAATATGTTTGTTTGGAGGGGCAAGATGTATCTCTTGAACACAGCAGAACAATGGATCTTGTTTTTGATTCAGCTAGTCAGTCTATGCCGTTTAAGTGGAGAGTTAAGTCCATTGATATTGAGGGTTAGGAATGAAAAATATTTACTAGTTTCTGCCATTTTTTTTTATTGCTTAGGTCCTGTGACTTATCAATTCTTGCTGCAATTACCTGGTATGTTTGTGTTCATTTTCAGTGTGGAAGACATCTTTTTGAATTTTCTGTAATGCTGGTTTGGTGGCTATGTACTGTTTACATTTTTCCTTGCTGTGGAAGGGTTTTATTTTTCTCTCAGCTATGACTGAGAGATTTTCTTGGTACAATATTTTTGGTTGGTAGCTATTTGTCTTTATGGTATGGCATACTTCATTCCAAGCTCCTCTTGCTGTGTAGTCTCTGCTGAGAAATCTATGGTTATTTTGATTTGTTTCCATTGTAGGTAATTGTTCTCTTCTTCCTGGCCTCTTTTGAAGGATTCTTTCCTTGGTCTCTATAGATCCTGTATGGATATAATTTGGCAGTGGGATATCTTTTTCTGGTCAGGTCTATTTGGGGTTCTAAAAGCTTCTTATATCTGGATGGGCCTGTCCTTCTGGATATTTGGGAAGTTCTCTGAGATGATTCCCTGAAGTATGTTACCAATTCCATTGACCTCCACCTCCAGGCACTCCACAATAGCAATTAGCCTTAATTTAGGCTTCCTAATTATATCTTAGAGCTCCTGAAGTGAACTGTTATATTTCTTGGATTTGGTTTGAATCTTTTTCTGGTCTTTCTCTATAAATTCTAGGCTATCTTCAACTCCGGAGATTCTCTCTAGTGCATTGTCTAATCTACTATCAGTAATCTCTACTCTCTTCTTTGTTCTTCATCTCACTTACTTCTAGTTTGTCATTTCTGTTGGCTTGCATCTCTTGTTTTAGATCTTGTATAAACTGCTTTAATTCCTTAATTTAGATTTGAGTGCTCTCTTTGAAGTTCTTTAGCCCAGAAACTGTATTCTCATTGGACTTTTGTTGGAATTCATCCACGTGTTTGTGGATTCTATGAATTTTTTCATTATTCTTTGATTGGGTTCATCACACTCACGTTCATGTTTATCCTTCTTCCTGCTTTTGAACTTTTCATTGATCATGTTAACCAGTAACATTTGTAGAGCATTTTGAGGATTTTCCTCCAGGTTTTCCATTGACTTCTCTGCTGCCTGTTTATTTGAGTGGAAGATGAGATTCCCTGAAATGCCATTTTTCTTGAATTTCTTGTCAGCCCATTTGGAAATAGGAAGAAGATTAATGCCACACAAGCTTATGTCTTTAAGATAAGAAACAACCTATTTATCTTTCGCTGCCTGGACTATAGAGGTTCGCAGTCTTATACTGATATTCTCTCTCTCTCTCTCTCTCTCTCTCTCTCTCTCTCTCTCTCTCTCTCTCTCTCTCTCTCTCTCTCTCTCCTTTTGTGGACTTACAAACAAATCTAATACCACCACTGAGCAGTTTTATGGCGAAAAAAAACAAAAAACAAAACCAATCCAATCCCTATGAGATTTAAATCACACTGGACCTACAATATGATTCAAAAATATATATATACAGTCTGGGTCAACAACAATCAACTGTAGATCCACAAATTATGGTAATCCAGGAAGGAGCAAAGGATCAGATAGAAATGTATTTTGCAATACAAGAGGGGAAAATAAGAAAAGAGTAATGTAGGGGAGGAAAGGAATAGAGTGAAGTTAACTGTGACTTAAAGAGAGAGAAAGGGACAATAAATGAATTAAAAAAATTAAACTTTAAAGAAAAATAAAAAAATATATAAAAGAAAAAAGAGGAAATATATAAAAGAGATCAATATTAAGAAAGTTTCTACCTGTGCTATGGAGACCTAGTGTATCTCCTAGTGTATCTGCTTTTACCTTGAGGTCTTTGATCTATTTGGAGTTAATTCTGGTGCAGGGTGACAGAAGAATCCAACTTTAGTTTTCTGCAAATGCTTAACCAGTTCTGCCAGCACCACTTGTTGAAGAGGCTGTTTTTCTTCAATTCTATTTTTTGGCTCCTTTATCAAAGATTAGGTGGCCATAGTTCTGTGGGTTAATATCTGGGTCCTCAGTTCTATTTCATTGGTCTTCAGGCCTGTTCTTCAGCCAGTACCAAGCTGTTTTGGTTGCTATAGCTCTGTAATAGAGTCTGAAGTTTGTATTGAAATTCCTTGTATGCTGGTCTTTCTACTAAGAATTGTTTTTGCTATATGGGATCTTTTATTATTCCATATGAAATTTTTTATTGTTTCTTTTATTTCCTTAAAGAATGACATTGCGCTATTGATGGGTGTTGCACTGAATTTGCAGACAGCCCTTGTCACGATTGCCATTTTCACAATGTCAATTCTTCCAGTCCAGGAGCATGGGAGGTTTTCCCATTTCCTCAGTTCTTCTTTAATTTCGTTTTTCAGGATTTTAAAGTTTTTATCATAAAGGTCCTTTACATTCTTAGCTAAGTTAATTCCTAGGTACTTTATTTTCTTTGAGGCTACTGAGAAGGACTCAGAAACAAAACAAACAAAAGGAAGTTTGGATAAGTGGGACTGCATCAAACTGCAGAGCTTCTGTATGGCAAAGGACATAGTTAGCAAGCTAAATAGAAAGCCCATAGAGTAGGAGGAGATCTTTACTAACCAGATAACAAAGGCATCATATCTAAAATGTATCAACAGCTAAAAAAATTGAATCGCTCCAAAACTAATCTCCAAAAAAACAACCATCCTATTAAAAGATGGGCCAAGATTTAAAGAGAGATTTCTCTGAAGAAGAACTAAGAATGGCCTAATAGACACATGAAGAAATTATTGACATATTTGGCCATAAAAGACATGCAAATCAAAACAACTCGGAGATTCCACCTCACTCCAGTTAGAATGGCTATGATCAAGAAATCTAATAACAACAGATGCTGGAGGGGATGTGGCCAGGAAGGATTACTACTACACTGCTGGTGGGAATGCAAACTGTTTTATCCACTGTGGAAAGCAGTATGGCGGTTACTCAAAAGACTAAACATAGAGCTCCTCTATGACCCAGCAATTCCAATGCTTGGCATTTACCCAATTGTACAGAAACAAGGACATCTTAAAGCTACTAGTACAACAATGTTCATTGCAGCCCTATTTACCATAGCAAAGATATGGAGCCAACCCAGATGCCCCTCAGTAGATGATTGGATCAAGAAGATGTGGTATTTATATATAATGGAATTCTATGCTGTCATCAAAAAGAATGACATCACCCCATTGGTAAGGAAATGGAAAGACTTGGAAAAAAGCCTATTAAGTGAAGTAAGCCAGACCCAAAGAACATAGGCTCAATGGTTTCCCTCATTTGTAATAATTAGTACATGTCTAGGAGTCTTCTAGCATAGGATCACAATAGCTGAAAAGCTATGTATATTTGGTAATACAGGATGAAACTAAAGGAAATGAACTCTATGACATGGAAACAAGAGTTTTATCTTTGTTATTGTTGTTCTTAATGTATTATGTTATTTCCTTTCTCTTTTTTCCCTTCATGGTTAATCTCATGTGGTTACTGTATCTGAATTTTTTACCTGGCATATTGAATATGTTTATTTGTTTATTTGAAATAAGGAAGGGAAGGGGGGAAACAAGATGATTGGGAGGGGGTGGGAGATGGAAATGGGGACAAAAAACATGTGAAGGGATATCAATGTGTGAGAAGTAATGTACCCACTACCTGATGAATATAACTGTAACCCCTTGTATATCACTACAACCATAAAATAATAGAATAAATATAAAAATAATGATTTCCAGGGCAATAAAAATAGCATATATTGTATAGACCATATTTTAAGTGTGTCTTTGTTCCTTTATGTGTACATAGGCCTAAAAAGATATATGATTGAATATCCATTTATTTATTGGCACTTTCCTGGTCAAACATTATTATAGATGTCAATACATGAATATGTATGTTCGACATTTAAATTACTCATAAATATTAAAAATTGTACAAATTTGTATGTTTAAATTGAAAGTGATTAACTTAAATGGTTCAATAAAATGTATTTTTGAATACTAAAATATCAGTTTATAAAGGGACAATACTCAAAATTACCAGTATTCAATACAAAATGCTCTAATATTCAATATAATATTCTTTTATATAGAACCTCTTTCTAGGTTCTTACAGCAATTTCTGAAATCAAAGTCAAAATTCTGTACTCTCTCACCCAGGATATAAATCTTTACATGTTGTGCCTTCCTCATGTCATTCTTTTATTCATTGTTTGCGTGCTGAATTTCAAATACTTCTTAAAGACTGCTCAAATAGCAGCTGTTCTCTGAAGCTTTTCTAACTCCATCAGATGAATTAATCATTTTCTCCTTTTAAATTCCCCAGAGACTGTGTACTTACCTGTTTTTCACTGTAATGAGATATCTGCAGTGTCTAGCAAACAGAGGATCCTCAGTAGCAATAATTACCTTTTGTTTTTCTCTACCATGGTACTTGTTCCTCATTACTACATTCTTAAATAGTCCCCTGATTCTCTGTGATCTCCAGATGTCGGTAGTTTTATTCCCATTGCTTTTTCTAGATACTAAAATGTAGCAGGGTTTATTCAATAAATGCTTGCTCAAGAAATATTGGAATCAATGATGTCCTTGCAGGGTTATATGAAAAAGATTACAGAAAATGGCTTGTCTACATGAAATGCCTTCCCATTTTTCAATTGAAGTATTTGTGTTATATTAATAAAGATTCATCATTATGAACATAGAAGTGAATGAAGAAGAAAATAAAGTTACATCTATAAGAACATGGGATTGGAAAATATAACTAGTATGTTATATCAAGTCAATATATTTCTGTTAAAATGAATTGATCATTTATCATGTGGAATACACTGTGTTGATGTGGTAATTTTAAAATTGAATAAAATCTGTGTGGTAATATTTTAAAAACCGAATAAAATGTGCATCTGGATAGGGAGATAAGACACATAGGTACATATTGAAGTCTAATGAAGTATATTATTCATACCATTTTTACCTGTTTGTTGGCAATAAAAGAAAATCTACAAAAGAAACCTGTTGCATATACATATATATATATATAGAGAGAGAGAGAGAGAGAGAGAGACATTTTGCTATCTTTGCCACTTATTTAAACCAAATGAATTAGAATATATCATTGAATGTATGATATGTCCATATATTAGTAATGTATATTTATACCTCTATCTGTTCAAAGAAGCAGATCAACTCTGAAGTATACATTTTTCTAAATTTTTTTAGCAAATTTTGGGTTTATTAATCATATAATATGGATTTGTTCCTAAATGAATAGTTTGTTGTTCCTATTTAAAAAAGGTAGGATAACCTTTGTAGGTTTTGCTACACTAAACACAAACCCAAGATGATGAACTCACATGAACTGAGGCATCAAGGATCCCAGAAGGAGCAAATTAAGTAAATATTCTCTTAACTCCTTTAAAAACATCTCATGTGAGTGATGGAGATCGATAGCTCAATTAGGAAGGCTCTCAGCAATTGTTAAAATAATCTGTTTCTTAAAAGTTTAGGTCCTGAGGGGACAACTTTTTCTAATTTCCTGCTGTCGCAAATGAAAATAAAATGTATACCCATTTATTTGAACAAATAACATCTGCTCAGGTAAAAAGTAAATAGCATTACTTTTTTGACAGGTTCATCCAGAATGAAAAGGGCTCTCACAAAGGAACTCAGAGTATTCAGGTTCTTCACAGCAGCCGAATTCTTCATCATGCTTCGACTCCCAAATTTGTTTCTGAGGCTCAGATATCTCCTCAAACCACACAGGTTAGTCAATTCACTTAACCCTCACCCACTATGCATTTTTCTTTTTTCAAATAAATTCATAATGACTTTATAGTATTTTTTGAGGTCCCTGGCAAGGTAGTGTAAATTGTCAATAGTAAACTACCTTGTTCCTTTCCTTTTCCTCTCTTCAGCTTTTTCTTTTCTTTGTCTTTTTATTTTGCAATGCTGAGGATCAAACCCAGGACCTCACATATCCTAGCTAAGTACTCTACCACTGAAATATATCCGTGTGTCATCTGTTGATTTTCTTCTTCTTTTCTTTTTTACATTGAGAAAAATATTGTTTTTAATTCTAGGAGGTCATTTTTAATAAGCATCATCTAATATGGTCCTATGCACTTAGCTGTTGAACCATTGTGATCCTCTCCTAAGAAAATCCTCCTTTCTTCTAACTATGTGAATATATAAAGTGCTGTTTAACTACACTTGAACATCCAAGTGTAATTGTCTGTCTTTTACTATCTATTGGATCTAATTGTAGATTTACAGACTTATAGAATTACTATCAATTTGTACTTATTACAAATGAGTGAAACCAAACAACCTGTTTTGTGAGTCTTGCTTACTCTACTTAGTATTTATTTTTTCCAAGTTTTCCATTTCCTTATGAATGGGCAAAACCACTCTTCCTGACTGAAGCATAGAATTTCATTGTTCATATATACCATATTTTCTCTTTTTTAAGAATTTATTTATTTTATTGTTATTATGAAGGTGATATACAGAGGAACTGCAATCCCATGAGTTGGGAAATGAGTACATTTACTTTTGCACAGAGGCTTCTGTCCTCTCACTCTCTTTCCGTCCCAGTCTCCATCACTATCCATGAGTTGCATAGTTCATTTTCATCAGTGTTCCGTGAATTCCACTTTTTCATCCTTTTACTCTCGTTTTTATATTAGATTCAAAAGTAGAAAACTTAAAAATAGTTACATGAAGCTGTTGGTAAATATAAAATCAAACAAAATTTTCCTTATTCATTGATCAACCATTCTGGAAAACAGTCTAGAGGCTCCTCACAGACTAACCATAGAGATTTCCTATGATCTAGCAATTGCACTCCTGGACATTTACCCAAATGACCATAAACCAGCTCTCACTAGAGCCACCAGCACAGCAGCCAACCATGCTCATTACAACATTATTTACCATAGCAAAGATGTGGAATCAACTCACTGATTTTCTTTGATAACTTCCTTTGCAAGTGTTTCATTCACAGATATTGGATTCATTTCCCATTATACCTTGAATGATTGAGCAAGTCATTAAAGAGACAATCACCATATATCTTTCTGAGGAAAGTTCTCTTGTATGCTAGCCAACCTGATGTAATTATTAGCATCTCTTCTTTTCCCTTCTCGTTATGGTCTCTATATGCTTATATACACACTAGCTAACACTGAAATGTGTTTTAAAAGGTGAGAGATCTCACTACATCTTGATTTGATTAATTAAAAGCTGCTTTTATGATATAATTCCAATAATTCCTATTCAAGTATTTCTAAGTATTATTATCATATAAATATTTGAAAATCAAAGCCTGTTCATGCTACTCTAAAAGTTTAAAGGATTACATGAAGTCCACATGGTAAATTTAAATTCTATATTCATTGTTACTAAGATGTAAGTTTTCTGATAACATACAAATATTTCTTGCTTCTCTAATAATTCCTTAAGCATATAAACTGCAGGCATATTTAATAGCTGTGCAATATCAATCATACTTTATTCCCCAGCTTCTGGGTTTTTCTCTTGCAAACCTGTCTTGAATTGCCTTCAGTCTGGTCTATATTCTTTCTTATTATTGACCTTTAAGACTTGACGCAAAAGACACCATTTTTACTACTTTTAAATTTAATTATTTTTAACTAGTTGTACAAAGTGGTTACCAAGAGTAGTCCACCATAAACATTTTGGTCCTGGGATTTGAACTCTGGGTCTGGGCACTGTCCTTGAGCTTTCTAGCTCAAAGTTACTGCCCTATTCCTGAGCCACAGTGCCACCTCTGGTTTTCTGGTGGTTAATTGGACTTTTGTGCCTGGGGTTGGCTTTGAACCGTGATCCTCAGATCTCAGCTTCCTGAGTAGCTAGAAACACAGGTGTGAGCCACTGAACCTGGCTAAGATGAAATCTTGTAAGTTTTCTACCAAAGGTAGCCTGGTATAGTGAGTCTTCTAATCTCAGCTTACCATGAAGGCAGGATGACAACCATGGGCCACTGTAAACAGCTATGGATTGAGAAGGGATGTTGTGCACATTTATACACTGGCTGATCTTAAATCATGATCCCCCAAGTTTCAGCAACCCACATAACTAGGATTACAGAACTGACCCACCTTTGACAGAGTATTTAAATATTATGTATTAAATTGTTTTTACTTTTAAAGACAAAATATATGCTGGTCTACATTGCAGGTAGTTCAATTTATTACAGATTTGGTGTAGTGTATCCAAAAACAAGCTACAGAGAAACATACTGAGGCATCCTGTTCATCTCAATGTGCATAGCTCTGCTGTTTCCTAGAACACATAGACCTTGCACATTTTTTGTTAATAGTTTTTGTATTTTTGATGAAGGAATATGCTTTTATTCTGTTTCCTGTTCACTAGAGAAATGGAACAATTAAACTATATGATAACATGTTCTGGACAAGAATTTATCAGGAAAAATAGGTTAAGGTGAATCAATGACAAGAAGAATCAGTGAAATAATGTAAACATTTGATAATACAAATGAGGAATAGATAAATAGAGAAAATATCCCAAATTGAATATAGGTTCCCAAAACTTGGCTAAAATGATCTATGAGTTATACATGAAGACCACCGAAAAATCATGAAATGTTAATGGAATTGAACATAGTAAAGGTATCAAAATTGTGGTTATTTGCTATTCTATCACTCCAAGGATTATGAAATTTCCCATATTACCCAAATCATAAATTCTTTGGACACAGAGACAATATTTCTGGATCTATTATCATACATGCTTATTATGTTTTGCAAATTGTTCCATAAACACATGAAGAGAAAGTTAAAAACAATTTCCCATGAAATAGCTACAGGACAAATTCAGGACAACAGTGTTTTAATATTTGAAAAAAATCACTGGAGAAACACAGACATGAGAAAGGGTATCAATGTATGTGAAGTGATACACCTATCTGGCGAATGTAATATAACTCTTCTATTAATTACAATAAAAATATATGGAAAAAAACACAGGCAGTTTAATTTAATTCAGTGATAAGATACCACTACACAGAACTATACCTATACCAGTATTTTTTTAAATAGCATTGTTACATCCTTAAAAATATGTGTCCATGGGAGAAAAATCATTGGAAAGGGTTCAAGAAGTAATGTACTCACTACATCACGAATGTACCTGTAGCCTCTATAAAAAATAAACCAAAACAAACCAAACAAGAAAGCAACAAAATTCTCTCCATTTTCAGTTGACCAACATATAGACAGACAGACAGACAGATAGATAGATAGATAGATAGATAGATAGATAGATAGATAGATAGATAGATAGAAAGATAGATAGATAGAGATATATCCATGCCCTGGTGGTAGAGATATTTCTGATTCATACTTGGCATATGCCTTAGGCCTGTGGAGCCAAGAAAGAAACATCAATAATATTCCATTTTAATTAACTGAATAATATTCTTATTTTAAGAAACCCTGCATATTATTCTTTTCCCTGTATTTGAAACATACCCTTTCCAGAACAAGATCAAGGACTTTTCTGAGGCCCTTACACAGTCCATAAATAGTTACTAGGGCTGGATGGGAAAGCAGATGTGCAAGGAAATTGTTTTGCATCTGAATCTAGATTTTTATGAAGCTACATAGCTTTTGTAAATAAACCTGGAAAAATCCCACACCTGCCTTCTCAGAACGTTGTGAGAACTCTTAGGTGGCATTTTTTTTTCTTTTTTTGGGCCATAATGTACTATTGCAAACTTGCTTTGAGACAGATCTTTTTTTCCTTGGCATTGTCCCATGTGTTTGAGAACTGTAAACTCTCAAACAAATGGCTCAACAAATCTTGAAAATGCTAATGGCAGGAAAGAAGCATCACAACATTTCAAGGACAGGATAGGAAAATGTGATGCTGTAAAAAAGACTTCTCAGTGAACAGAATAAAAATGTATTTTTATTAGCTTCAAGAAAGTACATTGCAAAAATGGCAAAACAATGCTCTGGGATAATGTGCCCTGGGTTCAGAAGTTAATTACATTCAAAACTCCCCTATGTGCAAACTACCATGTTAACTTCAACCTAGTTAAATATCCTGTTTTTTTTATTTCCAATATCTTGTCCATAGCATTGGGTATGGAAATATTGAGTCCTCGCTCTTGTATTGTTTGGATCTAATAGCCACATACTAAGGATACCATGAGCCTTTTGTTCCTTTGGTCTTGACTTGTCTCACTCAACATGATTCATTCTAGATTCATCCACTTCCCTGCAAGTGCCATTGTTTTATCTTGTCTGTTGGCTATGTAGAATTCCATTATATAATATATATATATATATATATCACATTTTCTGTATCCATTCATATGCAGTATGGCATCTGGATTGTTTCCATCGCCTGGCTATTAGGCAGAGATAAACATAGCTGAGCAGGTGTCCTTATCATATGTTGGGTTATGATGTTCAGGGTAGATGCCCAGAAGTGATATGGTGGGATCGTAGGGAAGGTCAATTTTCAGTTCTTTAAGAAACCTCCACATTGCTTTACCGAGTGGCTGAACTAGTTTACAATCCCACCAGCAGTGTAGTAGGGTTCCTTTTTCTCCACAATTCCACCAGCAACTGTCATTGTCTCAATTCAAAATCTTGGCCATTCTTCATGGGGTAAGGTTAAATATGTTATTTTTTAAAGTGTCTGTTAACTCCTTTTAATTTGCCATGAATAGTTTGTATTATATTAATTTAAATGAAACCAAGTCTCAAACTCAGTGTTGTTAGCCAATAAATCACATATTTTTATTTTTGCCAGTCTCTGATGATCATGTGATTTTAATTTTTTTGCAGTAATTAACCATGCCTGGCATGGTACTCTGGAAGAACTTGGCATCTTTACTGCTTACATCCTTCTCTATCCTATGGTACTAAGGTGGTGTGCTTCCTTCACTACTATGGAATTTTCCTTTCCATCAAGTTAGGAATTTTGCACAGAATATTAATGTTTGGAGCTTATAAACCTATTATCATAAGATATAGTTGGATGATAACTGCTGATTTCCTCTAGGGTATAGATTTATAAATTCATTTTTAGAGTTACTATATACTTTCTCTATGTATCTAATATATATGTATATCTAATTTTTTTATTCTTGCATACTTTTTGATGAATTGTGATCCTTAACTCCTGTTTTTGAATAGTTATCATTATTGTTAGTTACATCTTCTCTTTATGCTTTACTAGACACACTGAAAATCTTAACATGGATTTTAAAATACAAGATTACATTTTAATTGTTTTCCCATGATAAATGCACTATTTAATTAAGTGAACTTATTTCCATAGGTTAAGCAACCTATAATCCTAGGTTTATTTGTCTTATGTGTGAATTATTTAGCCAAACAATTACAGTTTAATTACTGTAATACTTTTGTCTTTATACTCTTGGACATAACATTTCTCATTTTTACTATATTTTGAGTATCTGTTTATGTTAAACAGAATCCATAACTGGCTCCTAATGATTCTATTCCTATTATATTTCTCTTGTCTTTGCATGTGCTTAAACTCATAAATAGGATGAAATACCTTGCCTATTATTATTAAAGTAAGCCCTTAGACTGTACCTAGGGATAGGCATTTCTCACAGGTATTTATCATTTTATATTACGAGGCAACAGCTGGCCACGAGACAAGGAAAATGCAAAAGGGCCTCAAAATGTTGAATGAAAGGACAGATCCTCAGAAAAATAGTGGAATTAAAATTCTCAACTCCTAGCCCTTATATGGGACTTAAAGATAGGAATTTCTTTTAGGCAATCTCAATAATACTTAAAATCTGAACAGATACTGTAGTTCTTACTGTAGAGTCACACCACTTCTAATTTGTTCAACTTATCTTTTAGCAAGTACTTACACTGTTCTTTCTGCTACAAATTAACTGAAAGCATCAGAAAAGGCTAGGAGTCTCTTCTTCCATTTTCTAAATTCTTTCCCAGTCACTTTGCAATCACCTTAGGTTACAGTGGGGACAGAAATGATCAATAACTCCTATATGAGAAGGACTGAAACAATTCCTAAGGAACAATGGAGTGTCTGTCACAAGACAGATCATCCTCATATGAGGATAATTATCCATAATGATCAGGCTGCACCTTGCAACCAGAAAAATCATCTTAGGAGAGCCAGATTGCTCACTTCAAATGATGACAGCAATAACAACTTTTGTTCCTGAAAAAAACAGAACTGAGATAATGGCTGTCCATGCTACATCTGTACCCCACCTTTAAGTCTTCTTCTATTTAAATTTAACACTCATGTTTGTACCCAGAAGGTGGCCAATGATTATCTGAAGTGCTGTCTTTCTGTGGCATCATGCTACACAATCTTTTTCTGTGCTATACTTCTTTCCTAATGAACTTTCCTATCATTTTTGCTATATTTGGGGTTTGTCTGCAATTTCCTCATTCTAGATAAAAAGGTTGAGATTGATGAGTGGCACAAAATTCCTGGTTAAAAATATGACACAGATAATTTAGAAAAGAAAGCCTTAAGATGTCTTTCGGTGATTGCAAATGTTGGAATTCAGAGATTCAGAATGTGATGGGGAGTTGATATCAGTATTTTGAGTAGGCTCCTTGCTCAATACTATATGCTGGAGTTGGCCACTAGATAGAGAAGAAAGGGAGAAACATCTAAGAGGAAAGAGCAACCCCTAACCAAGAGAAAATGGGGACGCCAGTGCTACAGTAGGAAGGGTTGAATTCTGCACAAAAGACAATGATCATAGAAGTAGATTCCTTAGAGTCTAGCTGAAATATCAATTCTAATCTTGTGAGAGAGCCTGGAGAGGAAAATACACTCAAGCCTTTATGTTCCATGCACTACGCTAAAATTTATGCTCACACTTGGGGTTGTTCTAAGATCCTAAGTTAGGGCAATTTGTCATAAAGCAATAGAAACTAACACATCTATAGCTATTGCCAAGAGATAACTTAAGAATCGTATAAAGTCAATACAGAATTTCTATTGGCACCTTTATGGCTGTATTTGTTAACTATTTTGGACCATTTTATTGATTATATGACAATATCAGTAAGTATAAATTTCCTTTGCTGTCTTTCTTTTCCTATCTCCATTATACTTTCTGGTTTTCTTTTTCTTCTTTCCTTCCTACCTTCTTTTTATCTTCCTTCCTTCATTATTTCTTTTCCCTCTCTCCCTCCCTCGCTTCCCTCCCTCCCTCCCTTTCTTCCCTCCCTTTTTTCATTGTTTCTTCTTCCTTTCTCTCTATTTCCGTTCATCTCCATATCTCCTTTCTTTTTTTTTCATGTATTATATTTGACATTTATACATTTTAGCTCAGAAATTTCCCTGCAATTAGTAAATAAAGTATATTGTATTGTCTAAAATTCCCCTAATTTAGGAAATAGTTTCCAAATTTAACTTAGTTTCATGCCTATTTTTCAAGTTTTTATTTATTGTCTGTTATGCTGGCTTCTAGCAATCTGCGTCTTTAGAATTGTTTGTGGTCTCTCAGAAAACCCCTTACTTTTTTTCCAGATCACTGATAGCTGAAATAAAATGTTTCACTAAAATGGTTTCTGACATGAAGCTTTCAAGTTATCTATTATTTCTATATTAACAGATGTAGCAAAGACATTGTTTTCCATTTGCTTTATAGGCAGGTTATACAGAAGTTTTACTTATCTTCTCTTTTTGGCCCTTTGGTTAATCTCATATTGTTACTGTGTCTAACTTTGTTACATGGTATATCATATATATGTTTATTCGATTATTTGAAATAGGAAAGGAAAGGGGAGAAAACAAAATGATTGGGAGGGATTGGGGGAAGGAAATGGGGATAAAAGCATGAGTAGGGGTATCAATGTGTGAGAAGTAATGCACCTACTATCTGGTGAATGTAACTGTAACCCAAAAATAAAAAATAAAAATAACAAAAATTAAAACCAAGGAATAAAATAACCACAACCCCATTTTTTCCAGTTCCAGGGCCTGTGCACTGTCCTTGGCCTTTCTGAAGGCTAGAGTTCTACCACTTGAGCCAGAGCACCACTCCTGGCTTTTTCTATGTATGTGGTACCCAGGAATTGTACTCGGGTCTTGGTGCATATTAGGCAATCACTCTTGCCATTAGGCCAAACTGCCAGTCCACAACCACATTTTTAAAGTCACAATATCAGTAATGTGGAGATCAAGATGTAAAACAACTCCAAATGTGGTAAACTCAACAAAAATTTTTACATTATTGGGTTGAAATGTCAGGAGAAGTCAATTTGCTCATATTTTATTTTTTTCTTTAAGTAGTTGCACTAAGAAGAAATTTAGGGGTAAAATGTACCTGATGAATGTCACCTCTTTGAACTGTCTCATCTGCCTCTCCCCTAATAACTCCTTCCTTAACTCCCCCTCATTTTGTAGAATGTACCTTGATTCTTGTCTACAATTTTTCCCTCTTCCAATCTGCCCATACTTAAACTCCCCAATCCAGGATTTACATTAGAACAAGTCAGTGACCTCAGAATAACTATCTTACTAAGAATGTGTTGATAGGACTGTGGTAGCAAACAAATTATAAATATTGTAGTACAGAAGAGAAAACAATGCACAAGTGAGGTTTTTTGTTATTTTGAAACTTTAGAAATACAATATATACTAGGAAATGGTACTTGTAAGAATGGGAGGGTGGTCAGTGGACAGGAGTAGAACATGAAGGGGAAGAAAAGAGGAGGAACACTGTCCAGAACTCATTGTGTATATTACAAACTTGAGAAATATAAGGGAAGGGGGTGAGTTGAAGGAGAGTGAGGATGTTGTTCCTGAGTGATATTGCCACTCTTTGTGTTTAGAATAAACACAAAGATGCAAATGTTTCTATACTATCAACATATATTAATTATACTTTATACAACAAAGATTTGACCACAAGGAATGTGAAGAAAGTGAGATTTCTCTATTCACTCTTCATTTATGCCTAAAGAGTCCCACTGTTCTCATTTTCTTTCTGTTCTTTATGTTTTCATGCCATTGTTCTTCCAGAATGTTTCCACACCTTCCAATAAAACACTGGAACCCATGAGATGCAGCTTTACATGTTTTGAACTGATTTTTCTCAAGAACATTTTATATTGAAACAGTGCTTTGGAACTGTGTTTTATCTCATTATTTGAAAGTTCAGTTCTAGATCCCAATGAAATCTGTGAATAAATTGCACATTCTTGTGGACAGTGATAGTCTGTATTTTTCTGTAATCAAAGCAGGGTGTTTTCCATGGAAACACTGTATTTCCACACTTGTCATGAATTCTGTGGAAGAGAATTACTACTGCTCTTGCGAAGCAGGATAATTTATCCCACTGCTAAAAATACACTGAACTTGTTTCTCCCATCCATAATTGATTAGAAATATTGTTCAGAGGACATTTGATCTCTGAAATTAAGTAAACCTTATAATTATAAAATTAAAGATGATAGTAATATAATGCAAAGAGAAATATTAATAGCTTTAACCCTTATTTCCCATTTTTGAATAGCATATGTTTAACTTTTTTATAGGTTTTTCTAGCAGATGCTACTAATATATAACATCATCTACTGAAGTTAATTGATGTTTTTCTACTCTCTCAAATAATAACAACAGTCACCTCCTTTCATAAAACTTCTTGTCAACTTACAATTGTACAACCTAATATACCACAGGAAACCAAAACTTCTTTCAAGACTGAGAATATTTTGTTCAATAAAATATATGTGCCATCTTAAAGTAAGAGCAAGAGCCAGAGCTGGGCATAGTGACATTCACTGTAGCCCCAGCTATCCTAGCTTCTGAGGCAAAAGGAACCAACATGATGTTTTTGTGTGGTTTGTATTTTTCTTAAAAGAACTCAGATTAATCTTTTTAGTTTTTTAAAACAATATTCTCTCAGAGGATTACCTTAAGACAAAGACGGGTGAGAGTTTCATATTTAATTCTAAGAAACACCATCAAGTACATCAGATATATGGATGCCTGGGGCAGGGGCAGGAAATTGATGGGATAATTTTAAAGTCAGTTTTCAGTATAGAAACTGAAGCCAGTACACCATTTTAATTTTAAAAACAGTGAAGAATGCACCCTGGAGTTATATTGAATGAAAATCAAAGAGTTTGTGTGTATCTTACAACTGTCCTCTCATTAATTCAGTGTCCCTGGACTACCACATTACCGGTTCTTATTCAGGGTTCTCCTATAAGAAAAAAATATCCTGTGTCTGACATTTGCAGCCATTTGTAAAATCGACACAGGTACCATGAATGACCAAGATTACTCTAGGCGTTTCTGAGGATACAAATACAATACATCATTTTCCCTCTATTGTTACAAAACATTCACTCATTTGAATTTTAGCAATCAAAAAGAATACATGCTTGTTGTAGTAATGAGGCTTATAAAATAAATTGTCCATTCATATCAGATATAAATAGATAACTTGCCCCTTTTCCATTCTTCTGCTGTAATGATTTAGATGTTGCAGTCTGTAACTGTAGTATGTACAACCATGATCTAGCTCTTGTACTCAGAATCACCCTGTAAATGACAGCTGTGCAACATCTGTCACCTTATTTCTTTCAGTTTGCCAAGTGTTGGGCACCATGAGTGTTGCTCCTCTCTGGGGCAGCAACACAGGAACGGGGAGGGACACACAGGGCCAGCCTGTAGTCCCCCGGGGGCCGAGCAAGATGGTAAGTGTCGAAGACCCAGCCCTCCCCCAATCACCGGGGAAGAAAAAACCACGCTGAGTCAGAAGCAGTGTTAACCATGAAAGCGCATCAGATCTCTCTGCTGATCTCTGCTGATCTCTCGTTCTCTCTGATGCTCTCCCTCTTTATTGCGTCCGACAATTAGTTATATACTGTTAGGGTAGGAGAAGGTGGGCACTGGGAAGCTAGCCAATAGGAAGAGGGCCCCTGTGCTACCACTAAGGGTCTGGGTGGGGCTTTCAGGTAGTGGGCAGGACAGGTGCAGGAAAGCGCGCGAGACTTGAGCTGCTGCGAGACCCGCGAAACTGCGGGGGGTTCAATCGAGTCACGTACACAGAAATGCCTTAAGAGAGGTATGCAAAAGACCGAATGCCTAGACAAAGCCCTTTAATTGCAGCTGAGCCAGAATCAGGCCTCAGAGATGGAGGCTAGGCCCCAACACATGAGCCTTTTCACTATTTCACATTCAGAAAGAGAACTAGAGTTGTGCTCTTCCTTCCTAATCACTGATAAACTTGCATGTCATCTTATTAAAAAAGACTAACTGGAAGAAGAAATGTACCAAAAATAATACAAGAGTAGCCATGACACAAAAATTGACATCAAATTGAAATGGAGCTTGAATAGAGTAGGAGATGAATGGATGTCCAAGGAATATTGGCACTTCCAGAAATGCTTGTAGAAATAAGTAGAAATGTGCTTTTGTGGAGAAGCCTGATGCTCTAGAATAAAGGATATCATTAGATATTTCTTCAGCTATATATGAGGAAAAAGATTCACAGGTAGAAATTAGATTATTATTTACCAACACTAGACCAGATGCTCACTATCTGTCACATTTTGAGCAAGAAACAAACCAGTCATCTTCAAACTGTTCTTAGCAAATTTTACAAAGAAACCAATTTATCAATGATATTAAGTGAAGTAAGCCAGACTCAAAGGAACTTAGGCTCAATGGTTTCCCTCATTTGTCATAATCAGTAGAAACCTTGGGCTCTCCTATCAGAAATTCACAATAGAACAAATCCTAGATACATAAGGCCATATAGTATGATGCTAAATGAAAGGACCTCCAGGGTATAGAAACAAAAGCCATATAATGAGTGATTGTTTTCCTTAATGTACTATGTTATCTCTCATCTCTTTTGCTGTCCCTTGGTTATCTCATATTGTTACAGTATTTCACCTTATAATCTGATGTATTGTATGTATGCTTATTTGGTTATTTGAAATAGGATAGGGAAGGGGGTAAAACAAGATGAGGGGCAAGGTGGGGGCAGGGAAATGGGGACCAAGACATGAGAAAGAGTATCAGTGTTTGTGAAGTAATGCACCTTCTATCTGGTGAATATAATGTAACCCTTCTATTAATTACAATAAAAAATATGTGAAAAAATAGAAACCAATTCAATATTTGTACTACAATCTAAAATTAGATATAGTTGTGATAATTTTCATTTTATTATATATAATTACCAATTAGAATGTTATTAAAGTCTTGTCTAGACATTTTAATGACTATAAACAATTAATTTTTAGAATATTTTTTGTTTCCATGCAATTTTTATTTATTTTTATTATGCCTTTTGTTGTACATACTCATTAATCATAGTAGCATTTTTACTACTGTTATTAAATGCTGTGATCATTTTAGAATATTTTTATTGTATGTTTGGAGGGGTTACAGTTACATTTTCAGGTAATAGGTTCATTAGTTCTTGTACCTTGATACCCCTTTTCATGTTTTTTCCCCCTTTTCATCTCCCAACCCCCTCCCCTTTATATAAAGGAATCATCATTCACAAAGCAGTTATGAATGCAATGCACTTTGATCAATGTCACCTCTTTCAACATTTAACCCATCCTTCTCAACCCACCACCTTCCCTCACTGTTCTTAATCTTGTAGGGTATATATTCACCTCCCCTTCTCTTCATTCTTCTAACCCTCTCTCCTTGATTCCACCCCATTCCTTTCAAGTACTTGTTTCCTGATGTTTATTTTTGTTGACATTTATACTACAATTATAATTATTCCCAGTAAGGTATCTGAACCAATCAACTTTCACTACTATGTTTTTGATCATGCACCAATATACAGGAAGGTAGAATACTGTCTAAATAAAAAGTTATTACTTTGTGGCCTCAGTGGCTGCCACCTGTAATCCTAGCTATTTCAGGAGCTGACATCTCAGGATCACAGCTTGAAGCCAGTCCAGGCAACAAAGACAAAGAGAATCCAATAAGTCACCAGAAAACTGGAAGTGGTGCTGTGACTCAAATTTGTAGAGCTAGCCTTAAGCGAAAAACTCAAGGACAGCACCCAAACCTTGAGCTCAAGCCCCATAACTGAAAAAAAGAAGAGTCATTATTATACATTTTCTTTTTTCTATGTACATACATCTGTGTGTGCACATAAGTGCATTTAAAAACAAATATTTTTTTTCCATCTCCCTGACTTTCAAACCCCTATTCTTCTTCCAACTAATTTTTAATTGGTCTGGTATAAAGTAGACATTTTCTGTTAATATAAAAATATATATCTCATCTTATTTGCTTTTAACAATTGAAAAATGGTAAGTTATGGTATAATTTTCATTGCTTTACTAATTTACAAGAATATCATAAAAATACACATCTGCTGTAACTTTCTTGATATTTGTCTATATTGCAAACAAATATCACTTATTTACATATATATTCCTAATGATTTTGTTATGGTTAATAAAGGGGAATCATATACACATTCATATAATTTAAATATCAGTAATAATCTGTTATGGGTACCATAACTCTCCCTGAGACACTCAGTATTAACTTAAAAAATAATCTCTATAACTCTATTTTCAACAAGTAATTATAATTTAAGTAATTTTCTGCCAAAGGGCATTAACATACAATTTTATTATTAACAATAATCAATAATCTTTGATTTCACTATAAAGAAATATGTATATATGTTTCTCTCCATATATTTTATATATTCATATGTACATGTATTTTCCTTTTCCAAAACACTTTTTACAATTTACAATATGATATAATTATATAATATTTATAGTATAATTTAAACATTGTTCTGCTATACTTAATCTCAAACTCATTCTGTATTGATTATATACAAATTTTGCTAAACTTCTTTTCAATTTTAATGGATTTTTTTCTTTATGCACAATTATTTTTCAATTTATATACAATCAAATTTATATAGAATTCGTTTGCAATTCGTTGCATAGTTTTTAAATTCATTTTAGTAGTCTTAATCTGGTGATTATATCCATTTTCAAAATTATGTTTACAATTGGATATGTTTCAAATGATACATCCTTGACCTAGCAAGCAGGAGGACATAGGTTCAATCCCCAGTACCTCAAGATAAAACAAAGAAAAACTTACAATTATGTTCATTTACTAGATTTGTTCCATTATGATCAAGGCATACAGTGTGTTCCATCACAAATGTATTTAAAGAAGAACCCTTTGTATATCTGACACATTTCACTGCAGCATTCACCTAATAATTTGATGTATTCACTGGTAAGATTTCTCAAGTATTTTATGAGCCTCTGAAGAAATTCAGGACTTGTTATTTCAAAGTTTTACTATAGTGTTAAAGAGCCACTCTTTAAATATTTACAAAGTTTCATTATATAGTAACTCTGGATTAATCTGGAGTGTAACCACAAGTTTCACTTCCATTGACATTATCTTCTAGCTCTTTCTTTTGCAGAAGGAATAAGGTCCCACTACAATGTGGACCAAGCATGTAAACAATAACCTAAGAATATTGTTCTTTAAGAAGCTGAAGTATAGCTATATTGTTATAATGTTTACTAAATGTACTTACAGGGACAGTTGAATCTGAAACATGCCTAAATCACCTTTTATTTTTCTTTCTGGTATTTCCTAGCAGGCTTACTTTTCTCCAATTTTTCTTCTGAATCATTTTATTATTAAATCTTCTTACTTGGATACTGAGAAGATATTACAAATCTAAGGATTTTATGATATACATCAAATTAGTTATCTGACTTTAAATATTTTGTGTAAACACATAGAATCTTTTATTTCTTATTCATTCCTGAATGAATCTCCTCAAAAGTATTGTTCCCATGTTAGTCAGGATTTTAGAACAAAGAAAGATTTTAAGTTTTCTATCTATACCTGTCACCTATTATCTATTTGTCTGTGTGTCCATGTGTGTATCTATGTATCTATCTGTTTCTATGTATAAATGTATGTATGTATGTATTTATTTGTCTGTCTTTCTATCAATCTATGAATCACTTATCTGTCTACCCATTACCTAATTTATCTCTCATGTATTTATCTCTCATTGTCTATCAGCTACCTATCTCTGATCTATCAATCTACATATCTATAATTATTATCTACCTGTATATTATCTATCATTGTTTGTCTCTCTTTAGTCTATTCTTTTAAATGATTATCTATTTGGTTACCTTTTGGTATATTGTTCATTTTCTCATAGTGCAAAATCCTTCTGAGATTCAGAAGAGAAAGGACTGTTACCTTAACATATCTCCTGCCCGGAAGGTCAGCTACACGCTGAAACAGTCACTGCAGAATGTGCCAAAACAACTACATTCCAATTTGTTCACTTCCTTATAGATGTTTAACTTTTATTATTAAACAAGTACCATAATAATTCTTCTCCCTGATGGTCATAGAAAACTTCTTTTTTTATTGAAGGAAAAGCCATAAAATAATATAATCATCACATTTATAACATTGTTATTCACCATGCTTTTATTAAGTTTGCTTGTACAACTTTCACTAAAATGGTTTTGCAGTGCATTTGGTTTTGGCAAATGCTCGATAATTTCGTAACATAGATGGAAATACAAAATAACACTTTCAACCTTTAAGGCCACACACTTCGGTAAATGCCACAGATGCCAAATTGCTCTAGCAGGTGCTAAATTGCTACTGGTGTATCACCTTGGGATATGATGAAGATAAATGGAACACTGCACATTTCCCCAGTATTCTACAATTACTGGAACACCTGTGCTAAGCAATGTGGTGCTAATGCACTATAAACATCTTTGCAAGGCTCAAAGGACCTTGTAGTCTCACATTTCAACTTGCTTAGCAGGGCCTTAATTTAATGGAGGTGCTGGAAATGTTTCACCTATCCCTGACACTGCTACCACAGGCTAACACATCAGTGGCTCTTCTCTTTGTCCAGTTTTATTTCTCTCTTCCCTTGCCTGTTCATTCTCATTTACTCTTAATCAGTTTATTTCCCTGTGTTTTTCTAGAGGAATATTCATATCTTCTTTTCTTTTGTCAGATGAATTATCTTTATCCCTGTGTTTAACCGGAAACACCTGTATCATAATCAGCAGCGAGTGTTGCTCTTACTGTGATCTCAACACCACTATTTCTGAGCAAACTGACTTTGACATAAGAAAGCTTTCACAAGTAATATGGAGGCTTCAGAAATGATATACAAGTTGGACTGCAAACCTATTTGTGGTAGTTATGGATCTAGCAATTGCTTTAATATATGGCTTTATTTTACCAACTGTAGCCATTATGGGAGTCTCTTTGTGTTTGTGTACGTGTGTGTGTGTGTGTGTGTGCATGCACACGTGTGTGTGTGTGCATGTGTGTGTAGCAAAATGTCTATGTCTGCAATGTCAGTTAATTTGAAGCTAGCTTCTGTTCTATATCATAGATCACTTAGAGAGCTTTATTGACATATAATTTGTATGCCACATATTTTATTATTTCTAACTGAATATTATAGTGATTTTAGTGTACTTACCAAATATGAGAATCTAACTTTAAAATATTTTTGTCTTAGAAGGAATATTCTAATTTCCCCTTAGAGTCACTCTTCGATTTCTCAAAGGCTGTCTCCTTCAGCCCTAGGCAAATAAAACAGGTCTTAACCCAGAAATGATGAATTTAATAGTGTCCTTACCAGCTTAGATCTATCATTTCAGGATTGAGCTCTATCTTATTTTGAATACTCCATTTCTATCAGGATATGAAACAGCAGTGTAAAAGCCAGAGAAATTCTGCAAAGCTGTATGTTTTATGCAGGCTAAATTACAAACTATTTTTATGGATTAAGTTTGAAATACTCTCATAGAATTTGCAGTATTCTCTGAAATAAACACAAAGAGATCTCTGTCTCAAAGACTTCTCAAGTGTTTGTCTGTAATTGTGTATGTTGCATTTTTTGTTGATCAATCATGATTTTTAAAAAGCAACTTTTGTAGCTTTCTATACAATGTTAACATGTACAGTAGCAAGAGTTAGTTCATAAATGCAGTTGTCAATACTATTAAAAGCTGAACTATTTTTAAAAGTCATGTTCCATACTCACCATCAAGGATAATCTAGAAAGTAATGATTCTTCCAAATTGATGATCCAGAGTAGATGAAATATAAAGACAGATTTGACCATCCCTGAATCTACAGTGCTACCCAAACCTTGAAAACATTGAACTCTAAATACTATTCGGAATCCACAAATATAGACCAAATACCCAATTTATGGAATAACAATAATCTCTTTTTCTCTCTGCCTCTGTCTGTCTGTCTCTCTCGATCCAATGTCTCTGTTTCTACTCTGTCTGTCTGTCTGTCTGTTCATCTGTCTTATCCTGGTACTGTCCCAGAGGAGATTTTGTGTACAAGAGTAGTCCTCTCTTACTAGAGCTATGGCTCTACATACAGATTGTTGGTGGGTACTTCGAGACAAGTATCTCTAGGTCTTTCCTGTGAGGGCTGGCTTCGAACTGTGTTCCTCAGATCTCAGCATCCTGAATGGCCTGGATTATTAGGATGAGCCACCAGCACCTGGCTCTAATCTCTTCTCAGTTAGTTGAAGCATTTTAATTTTGGATTCTAATATCTGAGACTTGTCTTTGTAAACTATTGTTTGGAATGAATAATACTTAAATAAGGATTTTGCCATATACTCATGAAAACATAAAGAGGTATAAGAAACTCATGAGAACGTAGTGGAATTTTGTTTGAAGATAGTATGTATTGGTATTTATTTGAAAGCAAAACCTGCTCTCTTTAGACACCACAGACACTTGAAGCAAACACATATGATTCATGGTTTATGAACTAGTCTGTTATGCCAAATTACTGCTTTTTGAGTCTGCTTTAAGAAATGATGGATGAACCAGGTCAGTTCACATAAAGGTCTATGATCAAACAAGCAAATGACTATAAGCTGAGTTGTTAGAGCAGAACTGACAGGCCTATCCTGTATTTTATCACCATAATGCTGCTCTTTTTCTGAAGAAACATCCATTTCCTGAGTGAATTTTAATGACTTAATCATGTTAAGGAATGACATGAGTCAAAATAACCACCTTGGAAAGTTAAACATATTCAACTAAAAAGGTAATGAAGTGAAAAGAAGTCGAGGATTCAATTCTAGTCTGGGAAGTCTGCCCAAGTTTTCAATAAATGAATAATGGAAATGTTTGCATAATAATAATCAATCCTTCCAATAATGAGTTTGCTGTCAGTGTATAATCATGTTGAGTAATTAAATTCCAATGAATTCAGTTACTAAGTCAGGCATATGTTTTGAGTTATCAGAGTAGCAGGGACCTCTCCTATTGGCCTGCCTGGAGCCATTGGCTGGGTCAGAGTAGGAAAGATTCTTCTCTAGTTGCAGCAGTTCTTTTTCAGTGGCTTTGCTCATTAGATCATTTTTCATCACTACTTATGATGAGGAGACAGATGGATGAATCTGTTAGTTTGGCAATCTGGCCACCTCAGAGGTCCCAGCCTGAATCTGAGTACTAGTTCTGTATCATGTCTCAGGATAAAATGAATACTTTCCTCTTATAATCCCCAGCCCTTCCCTTTACTTTAATATGTTCCATCTCTTTCAGAATATCTTGAAAATTTCCCTTCTGTAGATTTTGTCTGTTTATGACTGTATAGTCTGTCTGCATATGAGTCTGCATCCATGTCTGGCCTTCTCTCTCTCTGTCTCTCTGTCTCTGTCTCCCTCTCTCAGTCTCTCTCTCTCTGTTTCTCTCAATCTCTCTTTCTCTCCCCCCATGTCTCTGTCATACCCTCAGACATATATAAACAAATCACCCCCACTGCTTGTAATTTTCTCAGACTCACACTCTTTATTCTTCATGGAATTACCTAAATCAAAATACCTTTCTACACAAAATTCATTATACTAAAAGAGAAATGCTGATGGAAATTCACAGTTAGCATCAAACTTCATACGTTTTAACTCTAAATATCCAAACACATTGCAGTTCTGAGCATGCATTCGCCTAAATAGGCCAGTGTTCAAGACATTGTCCTACCACTGATTAGATGGACAATTTGACAAAGTTATTTCAAAGACACTCAGCTTCATTAAGTGCATTATTAGGAAAATCATGCTATTACTTGGTACAGTCATTTGGAAAATTAATAGTAATAATGTATGAGAGACCCTAGCTCATTGTTTGAAACAAAAGAAATGTTTATCTTAGCTAGTAATCTACTTAATCAACTCCAACTGTATATGCTATAACAATGAAAGTAACTCATTTGAAATGCAATCAAATTTCATTCAATGTTCTTGTTTAAGTAAATATGAAATTATTTTTTTAATTTTTTATTAATTTATTAACATTGATTTTTTACATTATATTTCAAATGACATGTTTAATAAGTATTCAAGAAGGGACTCTCTATATACAATCACTGGCCCTTAGTTTTTAGAACATAATCAAAATTAGGCTAAGGGTTTGTATATCATAGATACATATTAATTTATGAAATAAAACATTATGTCTATAGAGTCATAAGTTTTTATGTCTATGTAGTTATGTTTATATTTCCAATACCATTATTTTTAAATATGTTTTAGTAGTTAATGCCTTTACTGAGACTTAGGAAAGAATTGTTTTTTTTCTCATATGTAATTATCCCTTTACTTTCCTAGAATATTAAATAAGTGAGCTTATATTGTGTACATTTTGATGTCTAATTTCTATACATCACATAAAAGAAAACAAATTTTGATTAATACATTTTTATTAATTTGGGGTTAAAATGTTTATTGTAAAGGGTGTGTACCATTGTACAAGCCAGGTAATGAGTACATTTCTTTTAAGTCAGTATCACCCTTCCCTTCAATCTCTCACAATTTTATCCTGCCATCCTCTCCCACAAGTAGTTTAGCTCATTCTCAACACAGTGTCTACTGAGTAAGTACAACTGCTGGATTTGTTCATCTTCTGTCCCTCCATTTCTATTTCCCACTCTTACTACCCCAAAATGCAGATGAATGAACAAACAAAACAGAACAAAAAGAAAAAATAAACTCTTATTTCCATTTTTTGGAGTTGATTTTGATAAATGTGATTTTATATGGTCAAAGGCACAGAGACATTGTGTCTTTCTGTTCCTCCTCTAAATGTATCCTCCTTTTATTCCCTGTGGGTGAGTGCCTATAGTCTTATATAATTTATCATGTCCCAGTGTATTTTAGATCTAGCTTCCTCATATAAGAGAAAACATGCAGTGTTGGTCTCCCTGAGCTTGGCTTACCTCACTTTGTATGATTTGTTTTAGGACCATCCATTTTCCCTGCAAATGACATGTCATTCTTCCTAAAGGCTGTGTAAAATTCCATTTGTATAGGTACCACATTGCTTTTTTTTTTTTTTTTTTTTTTTGCTGATCTTGGGCTTGAGTACAGGGCCTGAGCACTGTCCTTGGACTTTCTCAAGGCTAGGCTCTACCACTTGAGCCACAGAACCACTTCTGGCTTTTATGTATGTGGTACCAAGGAATCAAACGTGGGTCTTCATGCATGCTAGGCAAGCACTCTACCACTAGGCCAAACTCCCAGTCCTGTACCACATTTTTTTTAGATCCATTCATGTATTGTAAGGCAAAAGTTGGGATTGTGAATAGTGCAGCAATTAAAACAGATGTGCAAGTGTCTTTATGGAATCCTGGCTTGTGATGTTCTGGTGAAATACCCAGGAATGGTTTTGCCAGGCCATTCTTTTAAGGAACCTCCAGACTGCTGCACTAACAGTGCAACATGGTTCCTTTTTCTCCACATCTCTACTAGAATTTTTTTGTTCAAATTCAAATTGTTGGCCAATATTATTGGGGTGAGATGGAATATCAGATTTATTTTGATTTGCATTTCCTTTATACTCAGCAATGTTGAGCATCTCCTCATGTATTTATTTGCCAGAGAAGTTGTTCCTTAGCTCCTTTGCCCATTTGTGATTGGCTTACTAGCTTTGCTAGGGGTTAGTGTTTTAGGTCAATGTCTATGTTGGATATTCGGTCTTTGTAGGGTGAATTGTTCTTTGGTCTTTGTAGGGTGCAAAGTATTTATCCCAGGCTGTTGGCTGTCTTTCTAGTTTGGTAACTATTTCCTTTGCTATGTAGAACCTTTCTTTTTTATGTAATCCCATTTACCAAGACTCTCTCCTTTCTGCTGTGCCCCTGTAACTCTTCAGAAAAGTTTCTGCCTATGCCTATGAGTTCTAGTGTTTCTCGTAATCCCTCTTACAGAATTTAAGTTTCATGTTTGACATTAAGGTGTTTGATATTAGTTCATAGTTACAAACAAGGATCTGCTTTTCGTTTCCTGCACATGATGTCCAGTTTTCTCAACACTGGTTATTGAAGAGGCTTTTTCCATTACATATCTTTGGCTCCTTATCTAACTGCAAGTATATGGTTTTTCCCCAGGACTTCGAGTCTGTTTAGTTGATCTTTTGGTCTAGTTTTGTTTCAATACAAAGTTGTATTTTTTATAATAGCTCTGTAGGAAAAATTGTGATACCACCAGCATTGCCTTTTAAATTTTCATCTTATTTTATTTCACCTAGAATATCTTTGGCTGAGATCTTTTGTTGTTCCATATAAACTTTAGGATTGCTTTATCTATCTCCATAAAGAATGTGTTTGGAATTTTAATTGAGATTTTCCTAAATTTGTAGATCATTTTTGCCAGTATTACCACTTTTCACAGTATTACTTATACTTTTTCCTGAAAGGAAAGACATTTACATTTCCTCAACAGCTGATACCCTGTTTTCTACTTCATTTATTCTACTACCCATGCTTTTAACTATGCTTTGCAATAGGGACATGGATCTTTTCATGTTTCCAGGCTCTTCTTTTTTTATGCCAGTATCATGATGTTAATTTTGTCTTTCATTTCCTTCATTGAGGTGTATTGAGCTTCTATCATCTTTCTGATGTCTTCTTGGAGATTCTGCGCTTTCTTCATCATTTCCGGCCTGTATTCTTCTATTTGCTTATGGATCTATCCTTTTACTTTATCAGCCAATTCTATCATTGGTTTAATAATGTTTTGTTCTTCCTCTCTTCTTTCCTCTCACTAGCATCCCCTAGAAGTGCTGTTTTTTGAGAGTGGCCCATTGTCTTGGTTACTCATGAATTTGCTGAACTTTTCCTGTGATTTATGCTTCCCCGTTCAGGCTTTGTAAAGTCCATTAAGATTAGCTATTAGGATTTGTGGTAATGGGCTGTAGTTTTTCTGGCTATCTTGCAGGTGCTGGGCTATTGGTGTTCCCCAGAAAGGTGTTTGGGTGGAGCTGAGTGAGGGCATTCTCTGTGGCTGTGTACAGGGGTGGGAGGATTCACACCAGGCTTTTGTGCCTGGTTAGGCATGGACCATCGCGCTGGGGCTGTCAGCATCTTTCCATGCTCCAAGGAGGGCTTCTGGGGTTGATTGGGCCTGGATCTCATGCTGTGGACAAGGTCGTGGGCACAGTAAAGCCTAGACCAGTTTTGGGGTCCTGGCTAAGCGTAGCCCTTAGATGCTCTGGACAGAGATGTCTTTCATAGGGATGCCCCAGCAGACTTCTGAGGTAGTCTGGGCATCACCCTCCATGCTATAGGCAGGAGCTTCTCTGAAGGGAGTGCAGGAGCCATTCCTTCTGGCGCAATATGCCACTGGAAGCATCCTGCCCAGATGCAAGGGCAAGCTCTGGGGCCTGATTGAGCACAGACCCTCGGATCCTTGGCCGCTGGAGGCATGGCTCTTGATGCTGCTCAGGTGAGCTGTGTGCACATCAGGAGGATGTGCCTGCAGAGCCCTGCAAGGTGAGGCATGTCTTCCAACTCTGTCTGCTTGCCCACATGATTTTCCTGGCTTTAGAGGTGCCTACCAAGACTGGTCTCCGTGTTAGACATCAAAACCTCCACACCCCAACCCCCAGTCCATTCCAGAGTTAGGGGACCCGCTGTTCCACTCGGGGTTAGAGGCTTCACCAGACTTCTATACTTATCTTGTGGAATTTCTTTGTCTCTGAACATGGAATTCCCATGCGTGCTGCTGTGGCTACTTTATTCGGTTTGCAGCTTCCGTTGTGGATTACAAGAGGTGTTTTTGATGTCTTCTGGGGAGGTTGAGTCACTAGAGGGTAGAGATGGGAAAAGGTGCGATGGAGAGGAAAAGAAAACAGATTGGGATAATGCTTCAGCTAAAGCCTGTGGCTGCAGCTCATCCACACGGGGTGCCTGAGATATGTTTGCTCGGTTTCTCTCCCCTGCTAGTGTCATTTACATGGGAATCTCTTTGTTAGGTGCCGAACTCTGATAGTTTCTCGTTTATGTGGTGCAGTCTTTGGAAATAAAATAGTCTCAATGAAATGATGAGAAAGTAAATTTACTCATATAGTCAGATTATTGAAACAGCCCAGATGCCTTTCAAAGGATGAATGGATCAAGAACATGTAACACACACACACACACACACACATCCCATCCTTTAGTCAGCCCTTGGGAAGAATATTATATTATTGACAGAAAAATGGACAGACCTGAAAAAATTATATGAAGTGAAGTCAGACCAGAGAAACAAAAGACATATATGCTCCACTACATTAATTTATAATTGTTTACGAACACTCATTTCCATATGACCCCGTCTGTGTTCACAAACAATTATAAAGTATGGTATACGCAGAGGAGAAATCCATATCTGTAATTCATTTGAACAACTAAGCTTACTAACAAAATGGATATCAGGAAGCTGGGACTTGAATTGTCCATGGGAGGGGTTAGACAAAAGAAGAGAGGAAACGGGTGAGTGAACATAATCGTAGTGTCCAATGTAGATATGTGAAAATGGAATTAGAAAAATTGTTGCAATGGGTGGGCTTGGGAAAAAATGGGGGAAAATGATAAAAAGAGTGACCAGTCAAGATGTAACATAAACTGACATATTAAGCAGAAACTCCTTCTACAACTATTTAAAGATAATAAAAAAAATCTTAAAAAAAATAAAAATATTAATAAGTTAAAATAGAAGGATTTCAATACAGAATTTCATATATGATATAATATGCATGTGGGTGGGTATATCATTTTTAAATGATTAACGTCTCTGATAGGTATGTAGCAGCATCATTTTATAATTTTTAAAGCAAATTTCCCTGATAATCATTGCATTTTATCTAGGTATTAAATTATATTTATATGTTATAGAGATTAAATAAATAAAATAGTTATCAAATTTTATAAACATTGAGTTTGGGGCTATGATTTTTGTTTTTTTTTTCTTCTACACATGTCCAGGTGCTTCAGGAATACTGAGTGAACTAGCTATTGTCCTTGCATCAAATTTCTTGAGTAATTTTGGTTTAAAATTATTTGAACATAATTATGTGAAGTTGAACTATTTGTGGTTTCTTTATCCCCAAAATATTTCTTATAGTATTCTGAATGAGAGGAGGCAATCTATGTACTATAGTAATTCAATTATGATCCTTGTCTTTAAAGTACTCACCACAGAAGTATGGTATGGACTTCAGCAGAAGGAGCAGGCAAAAGAGAACAGGGCATTCTATAGAATACCTCTAAAGAATATGAATGATGGCTGACCAAAAGAGAGAAAGCAATTTAGGTACATGAAGAAGCTCATATGTACAAAGCTGTAAATATACCCATTTACAAAGGTCTGAAATAGGTCTGGGAATCTTGCAGGTGATCCAGGATGTTCCCAACACAGAGTCCATGAGGAACTGATGCGAAATGAAGCTGAAAGAAGGGAACAAATCATGGTATATGTGAGTGACATTCTGAGGACCTTGGCTGAAAGGAGAGAGAAAATAAATTCAATTTAGAAAGGCAGAACAAAGGAAATTGAACAGGGTTTATAGTAATTTCTTAAAAATCAATTGCAGCATGTGTTCTTTCCATTTCATTTTTTCCTAAATGTATTTCCTTAGCTTTTGCATTTTCTTGGTTTTTCCATACAAACAGGTCTCCCCATGGCTATGAAAAGTAAACACATACAAAGCAGAAGATACAGAAAAGATGACTGATTTTGGCACAATAACAAGGATATTCAAAATGAGAGCTTATTAAAAATAATATTTTAAGCAAAAATCAGAATAGCACATTATCCATTAATCAGTAGAAACCTTGGGCTCTCCTAGCAGAGATTTACAATAGAACAAAATCTAGAGACATTAGCCAAATCGTATGACACTAAATGTAAGGACCTCCAGGATAAGGAAACAAAGGCATATAATGAATGACTGTTGTCCTTAATGTACTATGTTATCGCTCATCTCTTTTGCCATCCTTTGGTTATCTCATATTGTTACAATATTTCACCTTGTTATCTGATATATTTTATATCTGCTTAATTAGTTATTTGAAATTGGATAGGGAAGGGGAAAATCAAGATAATCGGGGGGAGGGTGAGAGGGAAATGGGGACCATGCCATGAGAAAGGGTATCAATGTTTGTGAAGTTATGCACCTTCTGTCTGGTGAATATAAGGTGACCCGTCTATTAATCACAATAAAAAATTATTAAAAAACAAAGTTAATTATATCCTGTATTTAGGAGCCATAGTCCTTCCAAAAAATCTGTAAAAAACTTCAGACATAAATCTTAGTGTTTGTATGAAATTATTCAGTTCCTAACTGATCAACACTATTCATTTTTGGCTTTTCTTTGTGTTAGTTTTCCCAAGAGAAGGGTTATCACAGTTAAGAAATTTTCACGCAATCGGTTTTTACTTCATGGAAGTACCATATGTAAAGTCTTTATCAAACCGCTTGGGTGATTGTGTCCACACAGAAAAGTGTTCAAATCCCAAGAAGACCGTATGGGCATCTGTATGTTACCTGTACTTGGATAAAGAAATTACCAGCATCTCAAAGGCTTCATTCTTGCCTCCTATAAAGCTATACACTAACCTAATTTCCAACATCTTTGAATAATCTTATTTTTTATCTATCTGCAAATAGAATCACTTGACATTATTTGCTCATCAGAGGTATTTTCCATATCTTCTTAGCAGTTCTAAAAGTGAAATATTAACATCCAGATTTGTGACAGTAATTAGAAATCCTCAAGCAATTATCTGCACGTTCTCATGCCTCACACATAGACTATCATTTATTTTGATGTGATGATTGCAAAAACCTTTGCAGGCTCAAACTCAGTGGAGACAAAAATGCCTTGAAAAACAGGCTCATAATTTGTCTTCATCAAAATATATAGGTCTTCTTTTTGCAAAGGTATGTGTAGTGGCAAGGACAACTAAAATAAATTGCCGAGTCTAGGTCAGATTTCTGTATGTATCAGCTGAGGAGCCTGAAGGTACAGTAATGATTTTGGACATGCTGTTTCTAACGAGAATTCTGAGATTGTCTCATGAATTCTTATGTTCTAAATATACAGTGTAATTTGCAAAATCCCAAGTGCATAAGTCACTGGGAAACTTGTATTAAAATTTAGCTCTGGGGAGTGCTACACATTAAACCCAAATTTGATAAATTTGTAGATGATTTTAAAATGGTTCTGGTTCATTTTAAGACTATATATTTTAGAGAAAAGAATAATAAATGTCAGATTACCTAGTTGATACATATGATGTTTCTATCCTCAAAATGGTAAAGATAAATATTATGCTAATCCTGTAGGGCATTCTTGTTTCCTGCCTCCTTGATAACACAGGACTTTTGACATCAGTAGCTCTAACACTGTGTTTTGCTGTCAAGCAGAATGTGACAGCAATAGATCTAACAATAGATCTCAGGCACAGATCTCAGGACTAGAGATCTAAGAGGTTGTATAGGCAACTAGAAAAGTCTGGCAGCATTTACGTAAGAACTACAAGCTGGGTGCTGGTGGCTCACACCTATCATTGTAGCTACTCAGGAGGCTGATATCTGAGGATCACAGTTCAAAGCCAGTTGCAGCAGGAAATTCCCTGAGTCTCTTATCTGCAGTTCAGTACCAGAGAACCAGAAGTGGAGCTGTGGAAGCACTGGCCTTCTAAAAGTGCTCAGGAACAGTTCCCCGGTCCTGAATTCAGGTCCCAAGAGTAACCAAAAATCAGTAAATAAAACAACTACAGGTAAATATGTCCTATGGCCTTGGGCAGGAGAAAGGCACACAGATGCAAGAAAATGTGTTTCTTCCTTTACTAAATAGTACACATTGTCTTCATAATCTCTGAGTCAGTTCTGTGTTGCTGTTACAAAATACTCGAGAGTAGTTAATTTGTTAAAAGAAATAGATGCTTATGTGGCTCATGATTCTGAAGAGTGGAAAGCCCATAAGCATGGTGAAAGAGTCACTTGTGCTGCATTGTACAGCAGAGGAAAGCAGAAGAGCAATCAGGAATGAAACCTGATTCCACTACTGGGATCATTAGCTTACTTCCCATGATAATGATACTGCCCCTGAACAACTAGCACGCTGTTACTAGGTGCTTCTTCCAACAGCATTGCTTTGGGGATCGTTTCTAACACATGAAATTTGGAGGAATACTTCAAACCAAAGTTGTTTTAATTTTTTACTTAAAATTTTGTAACTCCATGACCAAAGGCCATACAAATGACCAGAAGTTCTTTTCCTGTTGTCTCTGAATTATACAATACTCTGATTTACCTCTGGATGATTTTGAATAATTAGTGAAGTGGATAAGCTTTTATTCTATCGCAGTTTTGATAGGTTAAAATATATGAAGTTGAATGATCTTTTGTGTATTTGGGAAAATTTTCTGTGGAAAATGCCTATAAATTAGTCCTCTAGTATCATCTTGAGGACTCACTTTACTGATGACAAAATTGGAAGATTCATAATATATAATTTGGTTAGAGTGTATAACTTTCATGAGACAAAGCATAATTTGTGAGCCAAATAAAAATGCCTGGTCATTATAGTACATTGTATATTCTGGAGAACATGATTTGGCTTTACAGAATTATGTTTTATATATAAAATTTTTGGTCTAATGGCTCAGAAATTCATGAAACAAATACTACAACTATCTATGCCCTTTCAGCCTAAAAGTCCACAAAAACAACTTTTTAAAATACCTACTCAAGCCAGTGCTTGTGGCTCATGTCTGTAATATTAACTATTCAGGAGGCAGAGGTCTGAGGATTGCTGTTCAAAGCCAGCCCCTGAAGTGAAGTCCATGAGATTCTTATCTCCAATTAAACACCAGAAACCTGAAAATGGCGCTGTGGCTTAAGTGGTAGAGCACTAGCCCTGAGCTGAGGAGCTCAGAGACAGTGCCGAGACCCAGAGATCAAGCCCTACCATACCACCAAAACAATAACAACAACAACAACAAAAACTACTCATTGGACTGGAAGTATGGTTTCTATGATAAAAGGCTTATTTAGCAAGTGTGAAGGCTTGAGTTCAAATCCAAGCATGTGTCCCTCAAACACAAATTTATAGCACATAGCAATAGCAAGTAAATAATCTTGAAAATGCACTTGTACACGTCTTCACTATTTGGAAATACAAGTGTACATTTCAAAATCATTTGTTAATTAAGATATAAAGTCTCACAGTAGTTCAATGTTGCATATTTCCCTTCTACTTTTTCTCTATATTTTTGACTGAGAGATGTTGATGGCTTGGACTCTGAAAAGAAGCAGTCAGCATTTTCATCTTTGAGTAGTTTGGAAAAGACAATTTTGGTAGCTAACAATGAAAAAGGATTAACAGATGAATTATGTACACTTCTTTTATTGGTATAAACACTATGCAAATATTCTTTGATATTAGCTGAGTTAATCAATGTCTGATTGCTTCCCTTTTCACCTTTTTTCTTTTTAGCATTTCAATGAACAATATGGATTTTTCTTTACAACTCTTGATAGTTCTCAATAAGTTAGGATGATTTCTAAATCATTAAGATTCAATATTAAATATGTGTATATATATATATATAAAACAACTCTGGAACAAACTGAAAATAGACCATCATTTGTAGAAGTGTAGAAGAGTAGTCAATATACTTAATTTTAATTTTTTCTCATATCCACCATCCATTTTTACATCACAAAGCAACTTTTTGTATGTGAACCTTATTTTTGCTCATTCACATAGTAATTATGAGTGGAAATGACTAATTACTCTGACTGTTTTTGGACTTCAGTCAGCACAAGTGTAGGAATTCTGTTTTTGATATCCCTTCAATATGTCCTTACTGCTATTGCTCTCACTACATTAAAAAGCTTCAATTTATATGCTCTGAGTATTCCAGAACCTCCTTTGTTTAAGAAAATCTATTCAATGCCTGGTTAAACAGCTCTTGGGTTCAGAATTTTCTCCTTTTCCAGATTTAGATGAGACAGTATATTTCTGAATGCCAGATATGACAGTTTGTAATTCTCACTAGGAGCCAAATGACAGAAACAGAATAGAAATCTCTCCACATGGTAAAAATCTAATGAATAGAAATGAGGAGAGAAATATCCACCCTCCTTCTACCTACCTGCCATAGACTATACCTTGAACTTCCTCTTATAAAACAAAAAAAACTAGAACTATATAAGGTCCAGCAATATCATTCATAGGCATTTACTTGAAGGAATGTAAGTCTGGATATAGCTGAGGCACTTGCACATCCAGGTTCATTGAAGCATTAGTTACAATAGCCAAACTACAGAAACAGGACTCATAGTTAGCCTGCAATGGTGAGTGGATCAGAAGGATGTATTCACTTAGACATTAATTCATTTTCAAGAAAATGGGTAGATCCAGGAGACAATCATAATAAAAAAGTAAGAAAGGTTAAGAGGGCAAAGTTTTAGGTCTTCTTTCATGTTAAGCTTAATAGACCTATAAATATTGTGTGTGTCTGTGTGTGTGTGTATGCATCACATACAAGTGTAGAGGGCAATTTTAGCAATTATCATACCATGAGTTTGGGTATTAGTGGGAGAGAATTGGGCAAATGGAGAGGGTAAAACAATTTGTATATTATCAAAATATGTTATGTCCATGCAGAAAAATTCAACAATGTCACTTGTTAAGAATGCATTGGGGAAAGCAGAAGGAGGAGAAGGGATAATGAAAGAGAGGTGACAGATCAAAAATATTAGATGCATAAATGGATATGCCAAAATGAAATCCCCTTAACCACCTAATGATTCTAAACAAGAGACATGAACACACAAAAGAAATGTAAACTGAAAATCTGGGGCTAGGGGTTTTTTTTGGGTTTGATTTACACAAAGATGTAAGAAGCCAAATCTAAGGAGATAAAGCAAGAACCATTTTTCTTAGCTTTCTCACATTATGCTGTTCTATTTCATAGAGCTAAACTCACTGTGGTAGGTGACCCATAAGGAAACCAATGAATTGCATCTGCAGAATTACCAGTATCCCTCATTGTTTTAATGAGCTGTAACAACTGTGCAATGAATCCATTGAATCCATTGGCTATGGGGAAAAGATGCCCTGGGGGGTGAGCAGCAGAGCCTGAGTCAGATCTCTTAAATGAAATGAAATCTTCAAAGCCTACTAATAATTTGAAGAAAGAGCAGTGTGGAAAAATGTAAAAAAAAAATTCCTATAACTGAAGTAAGCAATTCAGAAGTAGAATGCAGGGTGGTATTGGGTGGACTTTTTCAGATTTTTTTCACTAGACTTTTAATGATCTTGTAAGAAAGTATGACTTGATGGGGCCGGGAGTTTGGCCTCGTGATAGAGTGCTTGCCTAGCATGCAGGAAGCCATGGGTTCAATTCCTCGGTACCATATACATAGAAAAAGCTGAAAGTGGTGCTGTGGCTCAAGTGGCAGAGTGCAAGCCTTGAGCAAAAAAGTGTTCAAGGGCAGTGCCCAGACCTGATTTCAAGCCCTAGGACTTGCCAAAAAAGAGTGGCTTGAAAATAAATATTTTTTTAACAATTATGAAGGAAAGATAACACTTTGAGTACTATCAGAGGAACCTATAGAACTCCTCTATGACCCAGCAATTCCACTACTTAGCATTTACCCAACCATCCAGAATCTAGGGCATACTAAATCCACTAGCACAACAATGTTCATTGCAGCATTATTCACCATAGCAAAGATATGGAACCAACCTAGATGTCCCTCAGGTGATGAGTGGATCAACAAGTTGTGGTATTTGTACACAATGGAATTCTATGCTGCTGTCAGAAAGAATGACATCGCCCCATTTGTTAGGAAATGGAAAGACTTAGAAAAAATCATATTAAGTGAAGTAAGCCAGACTCAAAGGAACTTAGGCTCAATGGTTTCCCTCATTTATCATAACCAGTAGAAACCTTGGGCTCTACTAGCAGAGATCTGCAATAGAGCAAAACCTTGATAAATAAGGCCATATAGTATGAAGCTAATTGAAAGGACCTCCAGGATACTGAAACAAAAGTCATATAATGAATGATTATTGTCCTTAATCTACTATGTTATCTTTCATCTCCTTTGCTGTCTCTTGGGTATCTCATATTGTTACAGTATCTCACTTTGTTATCTGATATATTGAATTTATTTGTATTTGGTTATTTGAAATTTGATAGGGAAGGGGGGAAAACCAAGACGGGGGGTGGGTGGTGGGTGGGGGGGAGGATGATGGTTACCAAGACATGTGAAAGGGTATCAATGTATGTGAATTAATGCACCTTCTATCTGGCAAATATCATGTAACCCTTTTATTAATTACAATAAAAAATTATAAAAAAATAAAACATTATATCTATAAAAAAATAAAGTGTCTATTAATGCTTAGGAAGGCTTATGCCAGAGATTCACCACTGTATATACCATGAGCAAACTAATCATGTAAAGAAGCCTATGTCTCTATATATGATTACAGAGAGGTTGTACTTTGAGTCTAAAAGCCACATATAAGATAACTCGTGTGTCCTTTGTCCTGTCTTTGTGTGCCTGGTTCACTTCACTTACTATGGGATTTTCCAGATCCATCCATTCCTTTCAAGTATGGAAACAATTTGCCTCACAATTGCTAAATAGGTAAAAAAGATGATGCAGCTATTTTTAAATAAAATGTTTTTGTAAATGTAAAAAAAAAAAAAAGGAACCTAAACTTTTTTTTCAGAGATCTTCACAATCACAAGGCAGATATATTTTGCCATTTTAGATTTCTCACATTTTATAGCCTTATAGTATTTGAATTTGTATACTGGTATACTCTATATACACTTATTCGTTTATTTGAAATAGAGAAGGGAAGGTGGAAAACAAGATGACTGGAGAGGGAGAGGCGAAGGAAAGGGGGACAAAAACATGAGAAGGGCTGTCAAGGTTTGAGACACTACCTGACAATAAAATACAATAAAAATGATGAAGCCTACATTCAATCATACATTTGTGTGAATCCAAAATTTACTTCATTATATCCCATAGGTTTTGCATTTTCATTTATTCCTTTGAAACAATGAATAATTTGCTAGGAATGAACAGGATTTCAAATGAAATTGATTTAGTATATTTTAAAGTTAATGAATGAGTTGTTCAGCCATTGCCAATTTGTCGGGGTCCTTCATCTCCAGTCCCTCTTGTGGAGGGATGGGAAAAACACACCCCAACCAGTCCAAGCTGCGAGAGGAGAGGGCCCACTGTCCTCCCATACTCAGCCTTGCTTCTCTGGAGCACGAACAGAGACGCCATGCAGCTTCATCAAGGCAGGAATCGCTCTCTAAAACTCCCCTCCTTATATTGGGTGCGGGAGCCTATCAGCACAACAGGTGGGCAGGATAAAGAGGTCCACTTGTTTACCCCTACTACAGGTCTCAGCAGAAAGTTATTAGAATGGCGTTACTCGGCCCCCAACATCTCCCCGTTTTTACCTTAAAGAAAAAACTTAGTATATGTGGGGCTACCACCATATTAGACCGGCTGTGCCTGTCTTAGGTGTCTCCAAGCTCATTAGTCTTCTTACCCATCATGGGATCACCAAGTCCTTTTTACTTGGCTCCTGTCTTAGGTTGATTAGCTAACGGCTGGGACTTTCCAGTCTTTGACTACCAGCTGTCTATTTAAGCAAATCAGACCTGAGGGGATGCACCTATTTCCATGGGAGCAGATGCCTGTCGCAGTAGCATTCACTTTCTGCGTTGACTTTGTAGGCAGGCAATAGACATATTACAATTATAGTGCATAAAAACAAATCCAAACTGATCAATCCCAAAATAGTGTCAAGATAACAATCACCCAAAGTTAGAATATTGTCATTTGTGCACATAACAATTCCAGTCCTCACATTCAAGGCATTCACTGTAGGAACCACAATGGCAAGGACAATACTCGCAGCAGTAAGGGCAGGAAAATACCAAAGCATTCTCCTCTGCCTGTACAGGCACTAGTACATACTGAGTGGCTCTGACTACAACAGAGAAAATAGGGAAACAAGCCATAGGGAATAGCAGGGCAATGGAAGAATTAGAGGAGTCTTCCAGTCCCCCCGCCCCGCTTTTTGTTTTAAAAATGACTCTGGTCCCTTCATTTTTAGGAGGTTATGGGCGAATATCTATTTTCTGTAACTTCTTCAAGCTGACTCAGGGGCGTCGTCTCTGTATTTTGTCAGGGACTTTAAGAAGCTTTAGCCTGTTTTCAATTAATCTGAACCTGAGCACAGGCTTTCTACATCACTACCACTTAATTCTCTTTCTCAAGTCTGCGCTTTTCACCTGTTCTTAAACTGTTTACTCCCGTATAGACTTAGATTTACCTTTCACACACACATTCGCGGTCGTTCCAGTCTGAACCCATTCGGTTCTATCTAAAATCTCTTTCATTGAAAAATAGAAAATAGGGGCCTGGAGTTTGGCCTAGTGGTTAAAGTGCTTGCCTAGCATGCACGAAGACCCAGGTTCGATTCCACGGTACCACATACATAGAATAAAGCCGGAAGTGGTGCTGAGGCTCAAGTGGTAGAGCTCTAGCCTTGAGAGTCCAAGGACAGTGCTCAGGCCCTGAGCTCAAGCCCAGGACTGGCAAAAAAAAAAAAATAGAAAATAGGCCTCGCCCTCCGCGAGGTAAATTTTTTTTTTTGACATTTCATTAGAAAATAGGCCTCGCCCTACTGCTCTGGCCAGAGACTTCCGCGAGGTTCCTCCCTTCCTGGGACATTGCCTCGCCCTCCGCGAGGTTCCTCCCAAAGTGACCTGCGCTTTGGAGGTGATCTGGGACATTGCCTTGCCCTCCGCGAGGTTCCGCCCTACCATACCCGAAGTGACCTGTGCTTCAGAGGTGATCTGGGAATGATTAAAATCTCTTTCACACACATTCACTGGTTTTTCAGTCTTTGAGGAGTTTTGTCTTGGTCTTTCTCTTTGTTCTAAAATCTCTTTCATACATTCGTTGGTTTTCTTCCTCCCTGTCTTTTTCTCTTTCCTTGTAATTTCAGCCTGCATTTTCCCTTCAGGTTTTCCTGGCCTTTCAGTCCCTTTTTCCTTTCAGGTTTCTCTGGTTTTTCAGTCGTTTTTCTTCTTTGACTTTTGCAGGTAGTTGCTTCCCTTTCTCCTGTTTATCATCTTTTTCTTTTTCTTTCTCTTTGTTTCTCCTTGTCTTCCTGTCATTTTCTTTTTCCCTGTGAGCAACTTCAGCCTGCATTTTCTCTTCAGGTTTCCCTGGTTGTTCAGTCTTTTTGTGCCTTTCAGGTTTTCTCTGGTTTTTCAGTCTTTCCTCCGTGTATCTCTCACTTGGCTCAACTCACAGTCGTGCCTCTTTCGTGCCCCACGGCGGGCACCAATATGTCGGGGTCCTTCATCCCCAGTCCCTCTTGAGGAGGGATGGGAAAAACACACCCCAACCAGTCCAAGCCGTGAGAGGAGAGGGCTCACTGTCCTCCCGCACTCAGCCTTGCTTCTCCGGAGCACGAACAGAGACGCCACGCAGCTTCATCAAGGCAGGAATCTCTCTCCAAACTCCCCTCCTTATATTGGGTGCGGGAGCCTATCAGCACAACAGGTGGGCAGGATAAAGAGGTCCACTTGTTTACCCCTACTACAGGTCTCAGCAGAAAGTTATTAGACATGGCGTTACTCGGCCCCCAACACCAATTAATTCTGCAGTATTGACTGCAATGATTATTTACTATGGAAAGAAGGTAAATACATTTTAGGGAAAACATTATAGATTAGATATTTATTGGAAAGCTGACATTTTTGTAATTACACAAAAGAATCTATTTAACATCATGCTTTACTGTTATCCTTATCCAAGTACAGGTTGTGATTTCTCAGAACCACAGAAGGTAAAAACAGCACACATTTGCCTCCATGAATTATTTCTTACACTTTCATGCCTTAAAGTTCAAGGAATATTGTTTGGGTTTCCAGTTTCCATTCTTATCCTTATTATTACCTTCCAAAAGAATGAGAGCTTTCTAAATTCAAGTTCCTATGATGGGGAAGAGGCCAGAAGAGGATGGTAGAGAAAGGATGAAGGGGGGGGGAGGAGGAGAATATAGTCAAAGTAGTCAATTCATATCCTATGGAACTAAGAAAATTGAGGGGAGGGGATGGACTGGGAGGGATGGGAGAGAAATATGAATGGGATGACATAGAACAGGATGCATTATACTGATGAACTGACTTGTTGGATCGTAACTCCTTTGCACAATATCTTAAAGATAACCAAATAAAAATGTTTAAAATTCCATGGTCATTATAATTTTTCAATAAAATCACAATTGAAAAATGAAAATGTTTGTAATAAGGGAAATATAGAATATTTCTTGTCTCCCAAAGAGTACAGGGCAAGATGGTCCCTTCAATTGACAGCATATCTTTTCTTTTGCTGTATTACATATCTATCTTTCATCCCATGTTTAGGAAAAGCGGGAAAGTACAGTTCAGGACTGATAAGGTGGCTATTAACTTTGGACTTTGTTGAGATATGAAAAAGATTTTACTATAAGTTTACAGGTTGGTGAAATGTTTATGTTTCTTTAATGGGAAATGTGTTGGTGTTCAGAGCATAACAACACAATATGCATACTCACTGTCTCTAGCTTGTCACAGCAGGCTCCATCCTGCCTTTGGCTGTTTCTTTCTACTAGCATATAATCATAGAAATTCTTCCCTCGAATTCCCTTATCATCCCCAACTAGTTGGTATAAGTAAGTACTTCTTTCCCAACATGGCTCACAGCTGGTCCACAAGATCTACTCAGTCATTATCTTCCTGAGACGTTGCTAGAAAAACAGGTGAACTTCAGTAAGTATTCCCATCTAATTATGGAGCAAATAACTTCACAATACAGCTTGCATTCTCTCTTTTTTTAACCCAATCAAAATGTAATATCAGCAATTCTTATTCAGACTACCACTTAAAGATAATGCAATGTGACAACACTTTTTCTCCTACTAGCCTAGTTTTTTTTCTTTCATTGTTTGCCTAGATAATTCTGTCAACTTTTTCATTAGTCTTTCTGCTTTTGTGCTTGGCACAATCACCTGCCACCCATCATTTGTAATTGACTTGCATTACTCACAATGGACTTTAAAAATATGTGAAATGTTATCATTCTTAATTTTGTAAACATCTTATGTTTCCCCATTACCCTTTTTGATAGCACCCAAAACTCCAAATTAAAAATTGCTTGTCTGACTAATCATACTTATCCCTCCTCAGCCTCATCTACTTTCTAGTCACAGTAACTCTCGCATATTTCCATAAAAAATACCAAACACTTTTATCTCACAGACTTTTACTTGATATGCTGTCACTTTGTACATTTCCCTCCAGGATTACCATGATACTCATTTTGTAGTCAAGTCTCAATTAATATGACATTACCACGAGGATGATCGCCAATTAGTATTCAAGTCTCAATTAATCTGGCATTAATTTCAAGAGCCCTGATAATCTAAAACAAAGCACCTTCTTTAGAACCAGTTATTCCCTATTGCATCTATCCATTTTCCCCTCTCTTCCTAATAACTATCACATTTATAAAGCATTTTGAATAGTTTAGATTTACATTTCTTTGTTCATTTCTCCTCACTAGTAAGTTCAATTTTCAAAGACACCTTTGCCATTGAAAACTGCTATTCCAGTCATATTTCCATTTGTAAGCTGTATATTTCCATTTTAACTGTAAACACAGATAACTCGTATATATTTCGTTCTGTTAAAAAAAAACCAAATCTTTTTGTAGTGTGTTCACATGTTACAGATGAATACCTTTCATTATTGTAATTTAAGGAATTCATTTATTTTATACATTCACACTCATATTATACATGTATCATAAAATAAATACTGTATAAACACTTCCTGTTTTATATAATACGATGAAAAAATGAGAAAGATGCATAGATGCTATGAAAATTAATACATGAATAAATGATGAACATGATGGTAGATCAGATAGAGTTACATGCTTTCATTAATCAGAATTAATTACTCTACAGTGACTATCAAAATAAAAATTGGTTAGGATCATTCTAAATAATGAAATAAGGATTTACAGGAAATAAAATATACACGGTTTTTTCTTTGTTTCCAGGCCTAGATTACTTTAATGGTGTATTATTCTTTATGATTAAGGAAGATTAACACCAAGTTATTAAGTTTTGCCAGTATACAAAGGAAACTAACTTCCCTATTATTTTAGCGAGCAACAAATCCCTGACATCACAACTGGATAAGAATAGTATGAGAAAGTTGTATCAAATATAAATTTAAGTATCTTAAATAAAATATTGTATATGATGTCATGTTTACAGTTGTATATGATGCATTTTGGCCTTTTCACCTCCCATTAACATACTGTGCTCTTCCTACCTCTTTTCTCTTCCTCCTTCCTTCTAATTTCTCATTCCAATGGAAGTTAGTAGAACAACAGGAAGTGATAACAGAAATAATTTTTAAAGTTGCTTGAGACACATACTAACTAGAGAACTCACAGAGTGGGAGATCACTAACCATACAACAGACAAAGGCCTCATATCTAAAATGTATCAACAGCTAAAAAAATTGAATCTCTCCAAAACTAATCTCCAAAGAAACAACCATCCTATTAAAAGTTGGGCCAAAGATTTAAAGAGAGTCTTCTCTGAAGAAGAAATAAGAATGGCCTATAGACACATGAAGAAATGCTCGACATCTCTGGCCACAATAGAAATGCAAATCAAAACAATTCTAAGATTCCACCTCACTCCAGTTAGAATGGCCAGGATCAAGAAAACTAATAACAACAGATGCTGGAGGGGATGTGGCCAGGAGAGATCACTACTACACTGTTGGTGGAAGTGCAAACTCGTTCAACCACTATGGAAAGCAGTATGGCAGTTCCTCAAAAGACTAAACATAGAGCTCTCCTATTGTTGCTCCTCTCTGGGCAGCAACACAGGAACGGGGAGGGACACACAGGGCCAGCCTGTAGTCCCCCGGGAGCCGAGCGAGATGGTAAGTGTCGAAGACCCAGCCCTCCCCCAATCACCGGGGAAGAAAAAACCACGCTGAGTCAGAAGCAGTGTTAACCATGGAAGCGCATCAGATCTCTCTGCTCATCTCTCGTTCTCTCTGATGCTCTCCTTCTTTATTGCGTCCGACAATTAGTTATATACTGTTAGGGTAGGAGAAGGTGGGCACTGGGAAGCTAGCCAATAGGAAGAGGGCCTCTGTGCTACCACTAAGGGTCTGGGTGGGGCTTTCAGGTAGTGGGCAGGACAGGTGCAGGAAAGCTCGCGAGACTTGAGCTGCTGCGAGACCCGCGAAACTGCGGGGGGTTCAATCGAGTCACGTACACAGAAATGCCTTAAGAGAGGTATGCAAAAGACCGAATGCCTGGACAAAGCCCTTTAATTGCAGCTGAGCCAGAATCAGGCTTCAGGGATGGAGGCTAGGCCCCAACATCCTATGACCCAGCAATTCCACTACTAGGCATTTACCCAATTGTCCAGAAACAAGGACATACTAAATCCACTAGCACAATCATGTTCATTGCAGCACTATTTACCATAGCAATGATATGGATCCAACCCAGATGCCCCTCAGTTGATGAGTGGATCAAGAAGATTTGGTATTTGTACACAATGGAATTCTGTGCTACTGTCAGAAAGAATGACATTGTCCCATTTGTAAGGAAATAGAAAGACTAAGAAAATATCCTATTAAGTGAAGTAAGCCAGACTCAAAGGAACATAGGCTCAATGGTTTCCCTCATTTGTCATAATCAGTAGAAACCCTGGGGGTCTCCTAGCAGAGATTTACAGTAGAGCAAAACCTAGATAAATAAGGCCATATAGGATGACGCTAAATGAAAGGGCCTCCAGGATATAGAAACAAAAGCCATATAATGAGTGATTGATGTCCTTAATGTACTATGTTATCTCTCATCTCTTTTGCTGTCCCTTGGTTATCTCATATTTTTACAATATTTTACCTTGTTATCTTATATATTGTATATGTGCGCATTTGTTTATTTGAAATTGGATAGGGAAGGGAGGGGAAACAATATGAGAAACTGGGGTGAGGGGAGGGAAATGGGGACCAAGACATGAGAAAGGGCATCAATGTATATGAAGTAACGTTCCTTCTATCTGGTGAATATAATGTAACTCTTATATTAATTACAATAAAAATACATTGGAAAAAGTTGCTTAAAACATAAATATATCCAATATGTCAGATAACAAAGTGAGATACTGTAACGATATAAGATAACCAAGGAACAGCAAAAGAGATGAGAGATAACATAGTACATTAAGGACAACAATCACTCATCATATGGCTTTTGTTTCTATTTCCTAGAGGTCCTTTCATTTAGCATCATACTGTATGGCCTTATGTATCTAGGTTTTGCTATATTTGAAAATGGATAGGGAAGAGGGGAAAACAAGATGAGGGGTGGGTGTGGGGGGGAGGGAAATGGGGACCAAGACATGAGAAAGGGTATCAATGTATGTGAATTAATGCACCTTTTATCTGGTGAATATAATGTAATCCATTAATTACAATAAAAATATGTGAAAAAAACATAAATATAGAAAAAATGTATCCCATGATTTCATGTAAATTGTATCTGACTCATTTGCTCTTCAACTAAACTACCAAGAAGCTCCTGAATATCTCTTCAATGATGCCTACCATTGAAAAGTGCTTCAGTAACCTAAGGATGAAGACACCAGGTGAGCTGATTGCCTAGATGTGGAAAGAAAGTCAAGGCATACTCCTAACACTCAAAATTTTAAGTTGGGGTTATTACTAGGCTTCAAAAATGACAGAAAGATCAAGGACTGAAGATTAGTTTGTGGCTGGTAGAACACCTCACTGTGAGAAGGGGGTCACTTTTAAACATATTTTTGGTGTGCTGAGATTGATGGCTCAGTGATAAAGCATTTGCCTTTGCACCTCAAAAAATGAAGTAAAATAAAATGAGATAAAATATGACAAAATGGACAGGAAACCTGAGGGTAATTTGGTAATGTATTTGATTATTGAGGAAGGGTAACTCTAGAAGACCAAAATTAATAGTCAACACCACACGAGAATGGATGCTAGTTTACAGAAAAAATCTAGATGGTCTCTTTAACTAAAATTTGAAAATTAATGGTTTGAAATCTGAACAGCTATTTTAAGCATATTATCTGTAACTTCAACACTCGAAAGGGTCATATGGGTGAAGAACTTTTCTAGAAAATTCCAGAATTTGTGTTCTCAGGAAAAGATTACTAGATTTTATTGTAGCAATTTATCTGCGTGTTTCTAGAGTGGAGTGTGCTATATGAATGAAAAGTGTAATGTAGCACGATGGTTAAGAACATATATATGCATATATGTATAAGCATATTTTATAATAAATTTTATTAAGGTAAACATGAGTTGTGAGTTTTAGTAGAATGACGCTGAAGCCAGCAGCAGTACCTATATACCAAATGCAATTGTTCAAACTTAAATCACAGATTTGCAAGTATTTTGTGAAATTTATTAGTAAAAATCATAGTAGGAAGTAAAATAGCAATACTATTCACCATCATTGTAGCACTCCATTTTAATGAAAGAAGATTACTCATTTTACATAATTTCATCTTGGCTACATTTTACATAATTTCATAAAAAACTTTTATACTTATCTTTGGTCATAAAGTTTCTCCCTTGAGCAAAGAATAATCATCTTTTCCATTTTTAATCGAAGAGAAAATCACATAACATTAAATTAGCTTATCTAATATGAACACATTGGTGGTATTGGGACAGTCACAAACACAATCTCTATCTAATTCTGAAGGATTTGCATTATTAAAATAATACTGCATACTCATTAAGCTATTATTTGAAGTTTTCTTTGCCTTAGATGGCAACAAGCAACCTACTGTTTGTCTCTACGGAATCAAACAGTTACTGATACCAGTTAGTGATGGTATCACATAAACTTAATGATATGTATGGCATTTTATATTTACCTTTTTCATTTAGAAAAATGCTTTTAAGGGTCAGTGTTCTTATGCCATATATTTGTGCCGCAACTCTATTTCATCAGCGAATACTCTTTATAATATTACTTGGCATGCCTATACCAAGCTTCTTGACCCTTCCATTAACAAATGAATATTTTGGGTGATTTTCAGCATTGGTTATTATTAGTAGTACTTTTATAAATAATTGTGTGCTAGTATTCACTAGAATTCATTGAACTATTTGCCTAAGAATGAGATTTCTGGTATCATGGCAATTTTGTTTTATTTTTGGAGAACTAACAAATTATTTTCTACCGTAGTGGAAATAATCCAATACAGATTCACACCAATAATATACTGAGTTCAAATTTCAATTCACTTGTTTATTTCAATTTTGGTTTCCTTAAATAGCCATGCTAATTAGGTTCATAGCAGAATGAAATGCAAAGAACAAAACTTTGCTTTTTACTAGTGACTAATGTTAAGCACCCTATACATGTTTCTTTGTAATTAAAGTGTCACTTTTAAGGAAAGATGTTTTCATTTCCTTTGCCAAGTTTTAATTAGATTGTTCAAATTTTTCTGATTCAGATGGTTGTGTTTTTACATTCTTCTGAACAGGGACACACATACAAAGAAAACTGGGATGTTCTTACAAACATGAAGGTGAATAGATTTTGGAGAACCAAACAGACACTTGATATGCCGCCCTAATGTTAGACTTTCCTGCCTCATTTAATACAGGATCTGTTTTAGTATATGTTTTGCCAAATTGTTTTCTTTCAACTTAATAGTTGCTCTAAAATTCCTATACAGTTTTACTTTTAACAATAATGCTTTTATTTCATACTACATAATGTTGATTTGCTTGTTGATTTAGCAGAGATTAGATTACTCTTTGTGATAGTTGTGGATAGCTTTCTGTAAAGATTATTTTATCAGAATAGATAAATTCTTTACCATAAATGTCAATTCCTTCATTGAAAGAGCAGACATATTAGTGAAAAGTTTCAATAGAGAAATAACTGTATTGTAAACGTTATCTATTGGTTATTTATAGATGAACTTGGAAATTATGAGATGCTTGAATATGTAACTTGCATAGTGACAGGTGGCCAGGGCACTGAGCTACAGGGAATTATAGGAGCCTGTATGGAGAGGAGACTCTTTTAAGGTTGTAAGTGATTTTATATTGCATCAATAGAAAAGACTTTGAAATGTCCATCTGTGACAACCACAGATATTATAACACTGAAATTAGCTCAAACAGTTCTCACAATGCAATTTTTCTGAGTTTGTTGAAGTCTCTAAATTTTATTCAACCATAGAAGGAAATTCTAAATCAATTTAATAAGCCTGCCTTTTTATTTACACATACCTTTCCTCTTGCTGTGTAGATAAGTGAATTCAATACACCAGAACATTGCTTTTATGGGCTGTCATTACTATTCTAAACATAACCAGGTTAATTTTCAAAAGTTAAATCTTTATTGTGAAGGAAAAATGCAATTAATAAAATATTTTTATATGTTCATGGGTATTTTTTCATATATTCTTATTGTAATTAATAGAAGGGTTACATGATATTTGCCAGATAGATGGTGCATTAATTCCCATACATTGATACCCTTTCACATGTCTTGGTCCCCATTTCCCTCCCCCCACCCTCACCCCTCATCTTGTTTTCCTCTGTTCCCTATCCAATTTCAAGTAACTAAATACAAATATAACCGATATATCAGGTAACAAAGTGAGATACTGTAACAGTATAAGATAACCAAGGAAAAGCAAAAGAGATGAGAGATAACATAGTACCTTAAGAACAACAATCATTCATTATATGGCTTATGTTTCTATATCCTAGAGATCCTTTCATTTAGCGTCCTACTATATGGCCTTTTGTATCAAGGTTTTGCTCTATTGCAAATCTCTGCTAGGAGAGCCCAAGGTTTCTACTGATTATGACAAATGAGGGAAACCATTTAGCCTAAGTTCCTCTGAGTCTGGCTTACTTCACTTAATATGATCTTTTCTAAGTCTTTCCATTTCCTAACAAATGGGGCGATGTCATTCTTTCTGACAGCAGCATAGAATTCCATTGTGTACAAATACCACATCTTGTTGATCCACTCATCAACTGAGGGGCATCTAGGTTGGTTCCACATCTTTGCTATGTTCATGGGTATTTTAAAAATAAAATACCTATCAATAAATCAATGTTTTTCCCTGTTATTGAGATTTTAAAAATATTGTTATATTCCGCAAATCTATGTCTGACTTTAACAGCTACTAGTAAGCTCAGCAATTAGTCAATTCCCACAGACAAATGGCTAATATACTTTAGTGTTTGGAATTGGTACATCATGCTTGTGTGAATATTCTTGTTCTTTATCTTTACATTTATTTATTCCAATGTTTGCTTTTTTTTTCCTTTTAAAACTCTTATATCTTGAACTCACTACCTAGATACTGTTCCTGAGCTTCTTTTTCAAGGCCAGCACTTTACTAATTGAGCCACAACTCTACTTCTGGCTTTGTTCTGTTTATGTGGTACTGAGGAATCAAATACAGTGAAATATACATGGCAAGCAAGCACTCTACAACTAAGTCACATTCCCAATCCCAAATATTGGCTTTTTAGTTACTCTTAAGCAAGGAATGATATGGTTATCTAACATGGTAAAACAGATAGCATAATTTCCTGACTGTAAGAGGTTAATTTTTCAATTCTTAATATTTCGCAGCTTTGTAACATTGACGGATTACTTTCTCCAAAGTCTATTTTTTGACTGTTTAGGAAGAAATTCCTAGCTGGAAAACAGTTTGGAGGTTTCTTAAAGAACTGAAAATAGACCTTCCCTATGATCTGGCCTTACCACTCCTGGGTATCTATCCTAAACATCACAACCCAGGATATGATCAGGACAACTGCTCAGCTATGTTCATCTCTGCACTATTCACAACAGCCAAGCAATGGAAACAGCTAAGATGCCCTACTGCAGATGAATGGATACAGAAAACGTGATATATATATATATATATATATACATGAATTCTACATAGCCAACAGACAAGTTAAAATAATGGCATTCACGGGAAAGTGGATGAATCTAGAGCATATCATGTTGAGTGAGATAAGTCAAGACCAAAGGAACAAAAGGCACATGGTATCCTTAATACATGGCTATTAGATACAAATAGTATAAGAGCGAGGACTCAATATTTGCATACTCAATCCTATGAACATGGTATTGGAAATATAAACACAACTACATACATAAAAATTTATGACTCTATAGACATAATGTTTTATTACATAGATTTATATGTATCTATGACATATAAACCCTCAGCCTAATTTTAATTGTGCTCTAAAATCTAAGTGCCAGTGATTGTGTATAGAGATTCCATTCTTGAATACTTGTTTGTTAAACACGTCATTTGAAATATAATGTAAAAATCAATGTTAATAAATTCTTTAATAAAAAATAGATATTAACCATCCTATTACTCACAATTCCTGAATGGATAAACACCTCAACTCTAAGAGCAACTCATTCAAAAGAATAACATGTTGTGAAAATGGTAATGATTAAAATGACTCTTTACATGACAGTATTTTAGATTTGTTTTCACTCCTGTCTTATTTGAAAGAGTGTTCCATAATTTTTTCATTTGTATTTATGGCTAGAATAATTACACTACATGACTGTGTGGTTTCTCATTCTAATGAATTATCATTAACCTCATTTTATCTTTAAAATTACAAGATTGATTTATGCTCATTATGTTTTTAGTTTTACAGATTTTTGTTATTTTTAAGCAATTATACAGCATAATTACTACATAACAAAGCAGCTTTTAAATACAATGTATCTTGATCAAATTTATCCCTTTCCAAATTCATACCTATTGCTCCCTACCCACCCCTTCCCTAAGACTTAATGCTATATGATATATATTGGATTCTTGACTGCATCCTTTCTCTTTTTTCCTCTTCATTTGCCTACCTCTTCCTCTTACCCTTCCCCATCTTTTTTTAGTATCTGCTTCCTGGTGTTTTATTTTGCTTAACTTTGACTTTGTCTCTGTAAGAAATTACACTGAGTTGGCCCTTGATTCTACCATATTTTAGTGAATACATTTGTATATACTTGAATACCACCCAATGTATGCATATATATATAGATAGATGTATGTATGCATGTATGTATGCATAAGTTGGGTGCTATTCAAGTATATACATATGTATATATGCATATACATCTGTATGTGTATATATATATATATATACATATGCTAAATCTAGCTTCCACATAAAAGGAAAACACAGTTTCTTTGTCTGTCTGGGCCTGTATTACTTCTCTTAAAACTTTTCCCAAGTCTTTCCATTTCTGTACAAATGGTACAATATCATCCGAATAGATGAGTAAAATTCCATTGTGTATATCTGCCACATTTTCCTGACCCAATCACCCACTGAGAGGCATCTGAAATGATTCCATAACTTAGCTTTGTTGAATAATGCTTCAATAAACATGGTTGTGCTGGTTGAATTACTGTATCCTGATTTGTAAACTTTTGTGCAAATGCCTAAGAGTAGAATTGATGGATCATAGGGTAGTTCTATGTTTAATGTTTTTGACAAACCTTCACAATGATTTCCAGAGAATTTGAAAGGTTTACATTCCCATCAAGCATGCATTAGGATTTCATTTTGTCCACAACCTTGCCAGCACCTGTGATGGTTTAATTTTTGATAATGGACATTCTATTTGGGGTGAGATGGAATCTCAATATTGTTGTGATTTGCATTCCCATTATGGCCAGAGATATTGAACATTTCATCACATATCTATTGGCCATTTTCACTTCTAAGAAGACTTTCTTTAGTTAATTAGCCCATTTATTAATTGAGTTGTTAGTTTTAGGAATTAAAAATGAAAATTTTCTGTATCATGTGGATATTAGGCTATTGTACCATATAACTTTTTATGTTGAGTACATTAATCAAATTTAATTCTTTTTAATAATTGTGATTTATAATTGCTAGCTATTAAATGTTATGAAGACAAAACATTTATTAAAAATGAAAGTGTAGGAAACAATTATTTGTAGTAGACTAGAAATTTCTCCTATTTATACCTTCTCTACCAGAATAATTAACATGATTTTATTTTTATATTTACAAGTAGAATCAGCAATGAGCGAATTTGTCTAAAAATGTTCTAAAGCTTTTTTGTATTATGTAATTCTCCTATTTACAATCCTATGAGTTTACCACTAATTTTATTTATATTTTAAAAATGAAACAGAAAGGCCAGGAGTTTGGCCTAGTGGTTAATATGCTTGCCTAGCATGCACGAAGACCCGGCTTCGATTCCTTGGTACCACATATATAGAAAAAGCCGGAAGTGGTGCTGAGGCTCAAGTGGTAGAGCTCTAGCCTTGAGAAAGTCCAAGGACAGTGCTCAGGCCTTGATCTCAAGCCCAGGACTGGCAAAAAAAAATGGAACAGAAAGATAACTCTTCCAAAGATGAAAGTTACAGTTTCTGGGGCCTGGTAGTGTGGCCTTGTGGTAAAGTGTTTTGCTTAGCACTCATGAAACCCTAGGTTTTTATTCCTTGGTACCATCTATATAGAAAAAGCTGGAAGTGGCACTGTGATTCGAGTAGAATAGTGCTAGTCTTGAGAAAACTCAAGGACATTACTCAGGCCCTGAGTTCAAGCCCCAAGATTGGCAAAAAGGAAAAAGTTACAGTTTCTGAATAATCACTACTAAGATGTTAGTTTATTCCTAGTTTGCTAATAGTTGAAAACCATGTTTTTTTTAAAAAAATCTCCCAGATCTTACTTAGTTAACATGTAATAGAATTTCATGCAAATTGGTATTGGGAAACACTTTGACATAATTATTATCTCAATCATATTAAACCAACTAAGGAAATTCTGAAGATAGCTAAGACAACTTGATTAAAGGTGTACAAAAATAAGAAAATCAGTTGTGTTAATGATTTTTACTTTATTTTCCATTGTGGATAAACTTGGAAATGTAGCTAACAGTTGGAGATGCTTAAATTCATACTTTTGGCTCTTAATCACTTTTATGTTTGCATTTTCAAGCTTACTTGAATCTGATATTCTGGCTTGCCTCTTGAGGTAGTATGATTCCATCAACCTCTGTTTATGGTTTTATGTTTGAAATCTCTAACAATGTGCATTCAAATCTGAAAATAATTGTTGCATGTTATAGAATATTCATTGTTATATGATATAAAAATGTTTGATTATGACAACACTTACTAGAAAGAGGGCTAGGGTATAGTCCTGTGGGAAAGTATTTGAGATTCTGAGATCAATACCCATTACTACTATTAAAAAGAAAAGAAACATTTTCAAAAAAATCTGATCCTAGTGTGAGATGAAAGTAAACTGAAGATATGATAACCACCGGGCCCGTATTAATTTAAAGCTAAAGTAGATGTATGATTTAGATAGAATATATTTTCCTACTCATAACCCATTAAATGTATTATTGTTTTATAGAGATAACATTTAAATATTTTCCTGGTTTTTGCCTCTATTGGAGGTGTATACATGAAAAAAAGGAATCTTAGATGATTTAGTATCAAAAGGAGAGAAAAGAATATAATGTCTGGGGAAACAGATACATTTCTTCTGATTTGAACATTATATAATGTATACACATATGGAAGCATCAAAAGAGTAAATAAGTATGTATAATACCTATTAATTTTAGGAGAAGAGACTATTTCCTTGTGGAATACTGATCTTATTGTTTAATATGAAAACAAATGATTTAATACATCAAGCCTACTTTTTGTTTTAAACTCACCTTAATTTTTTCTAAAATATTTTATTATTATCTGTAAGTACTTGTACAAAGCAATTGTCATAAAAACAGTTTATATATAATGTATCTTTTTTAATTAAAGAATTTATTAACATTGATTTTTACATCAAATTTCAAATGACGTGTTTAACAAGCAGATATTGAAGAAGGGAATTACTATATACAATCACTGGCACTTAGATTTTAGAACATAATCAAAATTAAGCTGAGGGTTTGTATGTCATAGATACATAATAATCTATGTAATAAAACATTATGTCTATAGAGTCATAATTTTTATGACTCTGTAGTTGTGTTTATATTTCCAATACCATGTTCATAGCATTGGGTATGCAACTTTTGAGCCCTCTCTCATACTGTTTGGATCTAATAGCCACATATTAAGGATAGGATACCATGTGCCTTTTGTTCCTTTGGTCTTGACTTGTCTCATTCAACATGATTTGCTCTAGATTCATCCACTTCCCTGCAAATGCCATTATTTTATCTTGTCTGTTGGCTATGTAGAATTTCATTGTGTGTGTGTGTGTGTGTGTGTGTGTGTGTGTGTGTGTGTGTGTATCACATTTTCTGTATCCATTCATCTGCGGTAGGGCATCTGAATTGTTTCTATTGCCTGTCTATTGTGAATAGTGCAGAGATAATCATAGCTGAGCAAATGCCCTTATCATATCTTGGGTTATGATGTTCAGGGTAGATGCCCAGAAGTGGTATGGCGGGATCATAGGGAAGGTCAATTTTCAGTTTTTTAAGAAACCTCCACGTTTCTTTCCAGAGTGGCTGAACTAGTCCACAACCCCGCCAGCAATATGTCATTGTCTGAGTTCAAAATCTTGGTCATTCTTGTTGGGGTAAGGTGATATCTAAGGATGGTTTTTATTTGCATTTCCTTTATGACCATGGATGATGAACATTTTCTCATGCTTTTCTGCCATTTTACTTTCTTCTTTTGATAAATCTCTCTTTAGTTCCCTTGCCCATTTAGTGAATGGTTTGTTAGGTTTCGGGGGGGGGGGATTAGTTTCTTGAGTTCCCTGTAGATACTGGATATTAAGCAGTTGTCTGATGTATTATTGGTAAATATCTTTTCCCAGTTGGTTGGCTGTCTTTCTACTTTTGTGGCTATGCTTTTATCTGTGCAGAAACGTTTTATTTTTAGGTAGTCCCATTTATCGAGTCTCTCTCCAATCTCTTGTGACCTGGGATTCTGTTCAGGAATCTTTTGCCTGTGCCTATGAGTTCCAATGACTCTCATTACTGTATCATGTTCCAGTTTCGCTGTTTCCAGTCTGACATTGAGGTCTTTGATCCACTTTGAGTTAATGCTTGTGAGTGGTGAAAGGCTAGGGTCAATTTTAGTTTTCTGCATGTGGCTGCCCAGTTTTGCCAGCACCAATAATTGAATAGACTGTGTTTGTTCCACTGTATATCTTTGGCTCATTTGTCAAATACAAGTTGACTATAGGTATGTGGTTCTATTTCTGGATTTTCTATTCTGTTCCATTGATCTTCTGGTCTATTTTTGTGCCAATACCATGCTGTTTTTGTTATCATGGCTTTATAGTAGAGTTTGAAGTCTGGTATTTTAATACCACCAGCATTGCTCTTTTTGCCTAGAATTGTTTTGACTATTCTAGGTCTTTTCTTGTTCCATATGAACCTTTGGATTGTATCTTCTATTTCAGTAAAGAATGTCTTTGGGATTGTATGGGGATTGCATTGCATTTGTATATCTATTTTGGCAGTATATCCATTTTCACTATGTTGGTTCTCCCTATCCATGAGCATGGGATATCTTTCCATTTCTTGTGTCCTCTTTAATTTCTTTCATTAGGTTTTTATAGTTTTCATTAAATAATTCCTTTACATCTTTGGTTAAGTATATTCCTAAGTATTTTATTCTTTTGGGGACTATTGTGAATTGGATCATTTTCTTTATTTGGCCTTCTGTTTGTGTATTGTTGGTGTACAAGAAGGTTACTGACTTCTGAAGGTTAATTTTGTATCCTACCACTTTACTAAAGTGGTTTATCAACTCTAGGAGCTTGGGAGTGGAGCTTATTGGGACACTCAAGTAGAAGATCATGTCATCTGTGAATAGGGATAGTTCAATTTCTTCTTGCCCTATGTGGATCCCTTTGATAACCTTTTCTTGCCTTATTGCTCTGGCTAAGGGTTCCAGCACTATATTGAAGAGAAGTGGAGAGAGTGGGGATCCCTGTCTAGTTCCTGATTTTAAGGTAAATGGTTCCAGTCTTTCACCATTTAGTATAATACTGGCTGTAGGTTTGTCCTATATGGCTTTGATTATTTTATTATTCCTATTTTTTCTAGTGCTTTCAATATGAATGGATGTTGTATTTTGTCAAATGCCTTCTCTGTGTTCAGAGAAATTAGCATATGATTCTTATCCTTAGCTCTATTGATGTGTTGTATTACATTGATTGATTTGTGAATGTTAAACCAGCCTTGCATCTGCAGGATGAAGCCTATTGATCGTAGTGTATAATTTTTTTAATTCGTTTCTGGATTCTGTTGGCTAGTATTTTAGTGAGGAGTTTTGCATCTGAGTCCATTAGAGACATAGGTCTGTAGTTTTCTTTTTTTTGTTGGGTCTTTCCCTGGTTTGGGTATGAGAGTGATATTAGCTTCATAAAATGAGTTTGGTATTGCTCCTTCTGCTTCTATTTCTTGGAAGAATTTCAAGAGTATAGGTGTTACTTCCTCTTTAAACTCCTTGTTGAATTCCACAGTGAAACTATCTGGACCTGGACTCTTTTGGTTGGCATTTGCCTGCTTGTATACGCAATTTCATTGTAAGAGATTGGTTTCTTAAGTTTGTTTACCTCTTCATTGTGCAATGTGGGTAGCCTATATTTATTTAAGAAATCATCCATTTCTACTAGGTTTTCTTGTTTCTTTGAATATAGGCCCTGGTAGTATTTATTCATAATGGACTGAATTTCTTGGATATTGGTTGTGATTGTTCCCCTGGGATCTCTAATCTTGTTTATTTGTGTCTCCCCTCTCCTGTTTTTGATTAATATTGCCAGGGGTTTGTCTATTTTGTTGACTCTTTCAAAGAACCAACTTTTTGATTTATTAATTTTGTGTATAGTGGATCTTATTTCAATCTCTGATATTTCTGATTTTATTTTTTTATTTCTGTCCTTCTAGTTGCTTTAGAATTAACTTTTTCTTGCTCGTCTAAGTGTTTCAATTTCTTTAGGTTATTTACATGCTCTTCTGTCTTTTTAATATGCGCTGCTAGTGTGATAAATTTGCCCCTTAGAACTTCCTTTGCTGTGTCCCATAAATTCCTTTGTGATATCTCTTGATTATCATTACATTCAAGGAAGTTTTGAATTTCTTTTCTGATCTGATCTGTAACCCAGTAGTTATTCAGAAGTGTGTTGTTCAGCTCCCAAATATTTGAATGTTTTTTGACTTTTACTGCGTTGTTCAGAACTTGTCTGACTCCACTGTGGTCAGATAGAATGCATGGGATTATATCAGTCCTCTTGTATCTGCGTAAGTTTTCTGTATGAACTACTATATGTTCTATTTTGGAGTGTGTTCCATGTGCTGCTGAGAAAAATGTAAAAAGTTTTGCCATATATACAACGTATCTTGATAAATGTCACTTCTTGGAAGGTTCTCAGCCATCCTTCTCTTTGTTTGTATCTCTAGTCTGGAGACCTCCAACTGTAAAAATTTCTTTTATTTTAATTATATATTTAAATCTTTTGCAGTTCTATTTAATAGCAAAAAATACGGTTCATCAGTTTAACCCAATATATTGGGTAGGAATAGTTAAAAAATGTCTCTGTCATAGGAAATTAAGAAAAAGGCATGCAGTACCTAATGGCCTAGGAAACTTAATCTTATTCCAGATTTATTTGGCTTACTTTCTGGAACCTCTCCTCTCTTGTCTCATAGAGGAATATCAAGTTCAATATATTATTCTTGTAGACTTCAAATAAAATCAGATTGTCTTTTCTTGCAAATTTAAATCCAATAATAAATATCTGGTTGGTGGACTATGATATGGATTGTTTCTTGAACACATAGGACAATAATTGAGTTTAAAATGCTGTGCTTAACACTTCAGCATGATGCATGTTGAATGCAGTAGAAAATCTTTCTTGCCAAGGTGGATTTCTTAATGAAAACTTACTTCAGTGAGGGCTTATCAATTTGTACTTTGTTATCTCACTCTAGTTGAAACCAAGCTTCACTGAACACAGGCCCACCCCTTACACAGAATAAATTGCATGCTGGCACTGCAATTATTTTAAATAAATATTTTTCTGTCTTTTAATTTCAAATGAGCCTTTACCATCTGTTCTGTCCTTCAGTTACAAATGCCAGAACACACAACTTACTATTGTGCCATTTACAAACGGCAAACAGAAGTGATTTTGTGTTTGGCATGTGCTGGTTCCTAAGTCTGTAAACTCAGTATTTGTTTTCCTTTTCCTGATTTGAATTTAGTGAGAGGTATTGCTCTATTTTGACATATTGAAATGTTTCCCAGAAAGGAAGAATGATTAATCGAAGTCCTCAGCTAAGGCCATCTCTACAGGATTGTGATGTCCCTGAAGAGCTGTAATCACACAGAGGAGATGTTCAACCTGATGGTTGCAGGCAGATGTCATACAGATATCACTGTAGCCAAGACTCTTCCAGAAGAGAAATTCATCTTCTAAATGGGATAAAGGACCTCATCAAAGAAACAAAGGATTAAAGGTGCATTTATCCTTCCGGTATTTCTTAATAAGATATGCATCCCAGAAACAGCAAAATTTGCCTCGACATTAAAAAGACATCACAATATAGAGTAGAAGATGGGTGCACTAAATCTGTTTGAAACATAATATTATATATGATTTAACTCTACTTTCATTAAGCCTTGTCCTTGAAAATAAATCACAGTGTGAGACACTTATTGGAATCCATTTACAATTAAAATCTTGTTAATAAAATGAAAATTTCTTCTTTTAGAAAAATTTGTTGTCCTTAATGTACTATGTTGTCTCTCATCTCCTTTGCTGTCCCTTGGTTATCTCATATTGGTATAGTATCTCACTTTGTTATCTGATATATTGAATTTATTTGTATTTGGATATTTGAAATTTGATAGGGAAGGGGGGAAAACCAAGAAGGGTGGGGGGTGTGGGGGGGGAGGGAAACGGGTACCAAGACATGTGAAAGGGTATCAATGTATGTGAATTAATGCACCTTCTATCTGGCAAATATCATGTAACCCTTTTACTAATTACAATAAAAAAAAGAACTTACATGGCAGATAGTAAAAAGGTTCCATTTTATAAAACCTGATTTCAGAAGCTTTTGAAGACTTGACTGCTCTGCTAAGCCACACCTCTCTGCTGGAACTGAGCATACCCTTGGGAAGTTTCATAGCTCAGCAGTTCACAGTAGCCAGTGGTCTCTGCTTTGCTCATGAAGGTCAGGCCAGTGTGGACCTTCTGTGTATGATTCAGGTCAGACAGTAATAAAAATGGTCAGTATTGGAGAATAAGAACAGATCTATAAAAGCTTGTGGGCATTGCCTGGGCCCTCTAGTTTTCTGTGTGTCTCTTGTATTTGTTTGTAATTAAAAGATTTTTTGGTGTTGTATTTAAGCCTTATTTACACTAGGCATTTGAAACCATCCTGTCCATTCTACTTCTTCCAAACTACTACTCACAATAATTAAAAACACAAGAATGACAGTGCTAAAAAGTGAAGCAAAAATTAAAGGTACTGATGCATTTACCAATTAAATAGGGAAATAATTCATGAAATGGGTTACTTGATTTTCTGTTTTATAGCAACATGGGTAACTTTCTCTTGTCATATAAAATCTCCTGACAACTGTGACTTCTAAATAAAATTACAAATTATTGGAAAAATTAAAATATAGCAGTACTATGGAAAGCTAAAAAGTAAAAACAAATGGAGAAAACCATGTAAGAAAGCAAAGAAAGTCACATGCAAATAATTACTGGGTCAAGATAAAACTTAAACTACTTAATCTAGAATGCTAAAATACAACAACAATATAAACATCTAATTTCATAATGTCTGAAGTTACACAGCTACACAGTTGTGGCAGTTACTAGTGGCAAATGATTATATGCACTCGTAAAGATAAGTAACAGAAATTAATGAAGAGCATATTTGATTGACAAAGCTAGAAATCAGCAATGAAATAAAATAGAGGAAAAATGACAACAAACATTCCAGCAAGAAATAGTTAAAGCAATAGAATAAACAAAAAATGAAAACAAATTCTCGCAAGATCTACTATAGTAACTAGTCTAAATAGCCTATCTAAATAGAATATTAAAAGCAATAATAGCAGCTAATCCACAAGATACTATAAATGGAATGCTTTTATCCAAAGAGATAACACCATCACATATGTACTTGTGTTATGTTAATAGATTTGTGCTATAAAAGTTTCTCAGATATTCTGATAATAGTTAAACAATTTCAGAGTAATGGTGAAAAAATACAACTTTGCAATTCTTATTTTAAGAAACCATAATAAATGTGAGCCATAGTGTTGCCTACTTGTAGGCCCAACTATTTTGTAGGAAGAGGCAGGAAAATTGTGAGTTTCAGACAGCCTGCAAAAGATAGTGATAAAATCATATCTGAAAAGCAAAATGAAAATAAAGATTCTGGAAACATTTAGGCAATTGTCTAGAATGTGAAGTCATTGAGTTAGTTTCACTAGTATCCGATAAACAAATTTTTAATTATATTGTGATTGTCTTTGAATAGTTGACCAAGGCAGTGACCATTCAGCAAACCAGTTTATGAATACAAATGCATTTTGATCAATGTCACCCCAACCATTATTCTCCAGCAAGATCGTAACACCAATAATATTTGTTCCATCATCAGTGTGGATGCCTTATTAAATAAGACACATCTAGTAAAAGAATTAGTAATCTAAGTATTACATAGAGTAATCTAAGTATTTTAGGGTTTGTAATAGTATGAATTGAAATGATCTATAATTAATTCAATTTCCAATTAATGTTCATGTACTATTTGCCGTGTAATAAAACTTTCAAAAACAATGTTTGATTTACTAAAAAAATTAACTGCCTTTATAGTTTTTTATTTCTTATTCTGATACCAAATAATAATTCTTATATGAGAGCGTTGTAGGCATGGAGATAGAATCCGTGCCAACAATAGCTACCTATAAGACAGGCTTTGCACTGTGCCATTCTGCACTCTTCACCCTGCACTTTTTTACTTAATTTTCAAAATTACTTTCAAGAAATTCTGAAGTGAACATTTCCATGCATGTGAATGATGCATCTTGATTAGTATATCTCCTTACATTATCTTTCCCCCTCCCATGTGTCTCATTGATATCTGTGTCCTAAAGTTTCCAAAAATAACTTTCTTATACATCAATATAGATACTGAGCATTATGATTGTATTTGCTCACTGTTTTGCTCTCTGTCAGTACCCTCACTTTAACCATCATTCCCTCAGACAAGACATGTTTCATGTTTCACCTGTCTTGTTAAAACCTTTGTGACACATCTTGTTACTCTTCTAATTCTGTGATTCTGTCTTGTGGCTTTTTGGTCCATCTCTTCAAAAGGCCTGCAGAAATATGCACAAAGGTCAGTGAGAGATCTCATTACCATTTAATTAAAGCTGTGGTTGTGTGCATATGCCTTACAAATTGCCATCTTGTTTCTGACCTGACCTTGGAGAGTGGTCTCCTTCCTAGCCAACCCTTTCTAAGGAAAATATTTTCAACCTATTAGAAGCTCTATTATTTTATGCATACAATTAATAATTTCTGAACTCCTACCAACCTTAAAAGGGATGAGGACTTGATAGCCCTATGTATTTGACTGCTTGGTAGAGCTGCTTGCCTAAATTTTCCTTTGAAATTCTACTTTGATTCACCTTTGTTTGCTTTTAATAAACACTAACATGCAAAGCTCTTATATGTGTGTACCCCTAAATGTTTTCTTCTAAGAAACCAAGAAGCTACCAGGTCCCAGTGTTCTGGTTGTACACTGGTATCAGATTTTGTGATTACATTTAAAGGCTTTCCTTAGCAATTGAAAATGTTCCCAAAGAACAATAGCAAACAAGACTATTTTAATTAATTATATAAACTATGACAAATGGAAAGTTTGAGAGTTTTTCTTACAGGCATTGGATTAACTAATTCAACACCAATTGTATGCATTCCTTTAACTTTAAATTTTTGAGAAGTCTGTGAGTAGTGATCATGCAGAAAGTCAAAACATATCAACATCTTGCCTTGAGTGTTCATTATTTCTCATTGTCCTTTGAATATGAGCTACTGCAGAATATCTGAAATCGACAGCATGGCAAAGTACTTGGTTGTGAGGGATTTTATGTTTTTGTTTTGTCATTTCCTGACAGTAGAAACAGAATACTGCCGAACAAGCTTAAAGCATTTTGTAACAGCAATTCAAATTGTTTTCTAGTGATAAGATCTCTCTACCTGTCTAGTTACCTATATTTGTATAACTCTACACATATTACATAGATCTATTTAGGTAAGTTGGAAGAAAAAAGCAAGTTGCAGAATGAAAATTTTATTTTATAATAGATGGGATTCAAATCTTAGTCACAATATTTGGCCAGGCAAGTGCTTTACTGCTAAGCCAAACTCCTGACAGATTGTTTGTGTGTTTCTTTCTTTTTCATTGGTCGTGGGGCTTGAACTCTGGGCCTGGGTGCCATCCCTGAGCTCTTCAGCTCAAGGCTAGCCACAGTGCCACTTCCCTGACATATCTTTGAAGGGGTTGTTTTTGAGATAAGGTTTCATTTCTTCATTGGACATATGTCTGGGCCATGATCTGCATATTGTCTTAGACTCCCCGTCTTTGCTGAGGTGACAGACACATACCACGATACCATGAGAAGAAATCTCATGTGTTTTTTTGCCTGAGATGTCATTGGCTCACAGTCCTTCCAATCTGTCTTCAACAATTCTTAGCACAGTTGGTAGTAATAAGGAAGAATCTTTGAAAAATACTTGGATCTTCTTGAACATTGCTCTCTTGTGAGATTCTATAATTGTCAAAGGTTCCCTGATCTCAAATGGGGATACCATCATTGCAGTATGTCAGATATTAAGGAGAATTTAGCTTCTACTATCCCAAGTGCAAAGATAATACGGTCTACCTCGATCAGCAAAAACTAAAGGTGGTAAACAAAGTACTCAGGTCTCCAAAGGACTTTGTTCATGATTATTCTTTAGAATAACTAATAGAAATAAATTTCAGATATAGACAAAGATAGGATAGTGCTACATGGAATATATAACCAAATGAGACAAAAGAAAATGAACAAAAAACATTCTAGTTAATCTAGTTACTTCATCTATCCACCAAAATGGGAAGCTCCAAACTTTTCATCCAGGAATCAGTTCAAGGAAATAGATACCAATAAGTGAAAGACATGAGGAAGATACTGTAATGAAGTCATGAATCCTTTTTATGACTCTTCTTCCTGCCTTGAAGAGACTTGCACCCATTTGCCCAAGAAACCACATAGAGCATAAACGAGGACATGGGATTAGTAGAGGTAATACCATAAACTTGCTCTGGCTGATTACAATAGCAACATCCCCAATTACAAGTTCATTCGTGTGCATATTAAATAGCATTCAAAATCTTTATTCTCATAAGCCTTGTGGTGTAATTTTTAATTGACCTCAGTCTGTTCTATGGGTTCTCAGATATTCACCATTCTTTTAGTACACTGATATCCAACAAGACATGTGAAAGGAGTCTTGGGATGGATTCTTTGTGAATACTGGGAATTCATCTTCTCAACTAAGAACACAAGCCACACCTGCAATCTAACTGTGCAGAAAACTAGCAACAACAAGAAAGACCACTTGGAAGCTCATCTAACGTTTTTATGGGATAACACTGAATCAACAGCCACTCTGGATTGCTCTGGGAATCACACATCATAAAATTAGAAGAACTCAGAAGAGATAATCCCTACTACATTCCCACTAAACTCTTTGGTTTGGCTGAGGCAGAGATGGATTTGTCCAAAAAATTATAAGAGTTTTATCATGAACTTAATTAGGTGGTTTTCCAATGGCTTCTCACTATCCCAAATGTGTTTTTCTTACTGAAGCAAATCAATATAGCCCTTGGCATCTGCTATGCTCTTATTGATTCAGAGATAACTTCTTTTTCCTCTCAAAACCAATAAACACCAAACATTAAAAGTTTTCTGCCCTCACCTGGCAGGGACAGAAACTCAGCAAGCCATTTGTCTTCCAGCCACCATTTACATCTTTTAATTCAGAAAAAGGAAGAACAATTCCTCAGAAAGCACAAGTTTTAAAAAAAATCCTTGTTAAGAACTTTATGAGAAAAAAAGTCTTTCAAAAATGACAATGTTCATTCTCTCTCTCTGTAATCTAATTTATTGTTACATTATTTGTTTTCATTCATTTATGTGTGATATATAGAATTGGCTTTTTAATAATTTTAAGATTTTTTTCAACATTTTGAAATATTTTTTCTACTTTGGGAATAACTGTATGGTGTTGCATCTAACTGAATTTTTTCTCTTCATTTTACTTAGAAATTACTTCAGTTTTGAGGACCAATGGTTTCTCTTAATTCTTGAGATGTTTTAGCAGTTCTCTCACATAATTATGAATCCCCACCATTTTCTCTTTATCTGTTCATGTACATTGACTTTGAGCTTGAGTCTTACAAATTATTTTTTTCTGAAATGTGGAATTTAATGCAGCATTCTCTTTCACTAGCTTGTGTTGACTTATTTAACCATAATGAACTTGGCATATTTTTCTGTATAATCGTTTTTGTTGGTTTTACTTAATATCTGTTATCCAAAAACCTAAAGATCAATGATAATTTCTATAAATGTAACTGTAGGGTCTCTATTGTTTTGAGATAACAGTTAACTGATGTTTTACTTCTGAAATATCATGACACTCCATGAGTAATTTTAATCCTGATGATGCCTGAGAGAACCTGAGTACACCTTGCATATATGCAACATATAAAAATTCACTTACAGATTCAGCTAACCTATATAGCACATAATTTCATTGAGTCTATTCTGTCTATTCTAGAAGCAGAGTGAATTTAAGTAGTAAGCTCTGTATCAAAACACTCCATCAATTAATTCATCACAAAAGAAGATTCAGTGCAATGAGTTATGTCAGAAATAAGAGCAATAACTGGTATCTGGACGTTATACAGCAGATGTCAAGAGTAAAGGGGTTTAAACACATTGGGGATTCAGTAACAAAGGGTTCATTTAAAATGTAATTTGCTCCTTGACTTTGTCAGCTGATTTTTTGCTTTGTAATTAAACAGAAACTAACTAATGCTTTTGGGACCATTCTTCATAGCCCAATAAAAAATAAAATTATTTCATTGATAATCAGCTTTTTCTTTACATTTAGCATTAGAGTACTTGTAAAGTTTGCATTTAAAAACATGCTGTATCTATTTCAAAATGTTTAAAAATTATCAAACAATTTGATAGTAGCAATGAAAACCTACTTTTATATAATTCCTGACAATGTCTCAACACACTTTTTTATTATGAAATAACACACAAAAGTTAATAATTCCATAATGCTAATCATAAGTACATTATTTCTTGATCAGTGTCATCCCTTCCATCAGACAAAGAGCAAAATAAAACACAAGGGCTCTTGTAGTACTTGGAACAATTTAATTCTGGGAGTAGTGGTGATACAGAATTAGAAGTATTATTTATGATCTAGAGTTACTGAGTTGCATTGCATTACACATGCAATGCAAGCAACGAAAGTGAAATTTGGCTGCCCATACCTTTCACTTGTAATCCTAAATACTCAGGAGCCTTAGATCTAACTACAGTAGTCAGATCTGTCTAGAAAAGGCAATGAGACTGTTATCTCCAATTAACAAGAAAGAAAGACTGAACATTTGACTCAAGTGGTATAGTGCCAGTTCGGAGCAAAACAGCTGGATGGGAGTACAAGGCCAAAACCCAAAAGAACAATTAAACATAGCCAATGTAGATTTTAGGCAATCAACAGAGAATTAGTTATATGAGCAAAATGAACAAATTCTATGTTTATTATAATGTTGTTTTAATTAAAGTAGTGTGTACCCACAATACATACAATAATTAAATAGGTATTATCCTTCATGCATCAGATTAGCCTTCAGGTGTCTGAAGGCTACATACATACTAAGTTGAGACACATAAAACAGTCAGATATAAAACCAGCAACATAAAAGATGATAGGTGAGTGCTTTATGTTATTCATTTAAAAAAAGAGAAAGAGAGAGAGAGGGCCAGGAGTTTGACCTAGTGGTAGAGTGCTTGCCTAGCATGCACAAAGACCTGGGTTTGAATCCTAGGTACCACACACATAGAAAAAAGCTGGAAGTGGTTCTGTAGCTAAAGTGGTAGAGCTCTAGCCTTAAGAAAACTCAAGGACAGTGCTCAGGCCCTGAGTTCAGGCCCCAGGACTGGCAAAAACAAAACAAAAACAAAACAAAAGAGAGTGACCAAGTAGGGAAATACCCTTTGTAAAAATGGAGCTTTTTAGGCTCTAGTTCTCATCTTTCCAGAGGTAATTTGGGATGTTACAATCATTAGAGTATAACATCATTAGATCATGGGAACTAATTAAATACTATGCTAATTTAATTCGACCACAACCCACTTAATAAATGTTAGAATTAGAAGGAAACAAGCCCCATATGATAATACACATGGCTAAAATCTCTTGAAATTAGATTATCTGACATTTCAATATTTTTTCCTTATTCCTAAAAGGTAACTATGTTCTATTCCCTCTTATAAATCATATTCATAGGTCAATCTGTCATTCTTATTGCATGGTAGATGAAGTTTTTCTAGCATTTTCTCAAAATTGTTTCAATAAAGACATGCATACTGAAACCATTTATTAACAGAATATATTGCCTGATACAGGATTAATTTAACATGTGAACAGGTTTGACACTGCTGCTCATTAACAGAATTGTGTCTTTCAGAAGGTAAGATGAATGATTAGCATGAATATATTAATAATTATATGTTAATGTATTTTCTGGTAATTACTGAATAAAGAGTTGTTGGTTATAAAGCCATGACTCCAAGCAGCCCTAAAATCACCTACTGTAAGTGAGCAAGTTCAAAAATATGTTTAAGAACTATAGTGTAGATAAACCGATATTCATATTTGAAACATAAGGATCTCATTAGTAAAGCTAAGTAAACCATAAAAAGACATGTAACTAATTTTTTAAAGATCTTGATTTTCACTAAAAACTTATATTCAAAATATAACTTTGAAGTACAGTGGTGTGTATAAATAAGTGGTGTATGAATGAATTGAAATGGTACTAAAACTAGTCATTGTAAAGTACAATAGACCTTGATGCTGTATGGAAAACCAGAAGGTTGTATGGAATTATCATTGCTTTTCCCCCATAAGCATTCAGATGTAACAGAGTGTAATAAACACTCTGAAGAGATAGCAGTAATATATATAAAAGTGAGGAAAAAATCAGACCCTATTCATTCAAATTTATCTGGAAATGCCTGAGTGAACATGGGTGGAATAGTTGACTTTCTTCAAGGAATAGGTCTAACCTCTTCCACCCATCAGATAGATGTCCATTCTCCTTTCCTTCTCAGGAATTACCCTGTGATAAAACTATACGTAATAGGATATAAACAACTGTAGTGTGCCAGTGATTTTTGTCTTTTTAAACTATTCTTCATTGTTTATGATCTTTCCCCATATGGCCTCTTTCAGTATGAACTGCCAGGCTGATCTCCCAAGCATACTCCAAATAGGAAAATATCTCTGTCATGGGTGTGAGGATTGTAAGGCTTAACCATTTTCTAAATAATGCTTCTTGTCAAGAATTGTTTTTGAATCTGTACAAAAATGTGTATGAAGTTCTTGCAAGTCAATGACTACATAAATCCTGTTTATGTTTTTTTTTATGCCATTCCTTGGGCTTGGACTCAGGCCCTGAGCAATGTACCTGGGCATTCCTCAAGGCTAGTACTCTACCACTTGAGCCACAGCATCACTTCTGGCTTTTTCTATGTGTGTGGTACCTAGGAATTGAATCTGGGGCTTCTGATTATGTTAAGTGTGAAAGGACTGAGAGCACAGTCTATGCATTGTGGATTATTGTGAGGATGATAATATTGAAGAGGCTGCTGCTGCTGTGTGGGTATGTGTAATCATGGATATGCACAGCATTGCATTTATTTTTTTGACATCAACACTTTTATTCATCAGTATTGCTATCTCCTTAGAGTCTGAGTATCATTTTGATCGTCTCAGTGATGCTGAAATGCCTCCTCCTCAATCTTCCCCATCACTTCTATCATCTGTTTCTCTGTGATATTCCTTTTAAGGCTGCCTTCTCCAAAGAGTGAAGTAATGTCTTTGTTTCAAGTGTTTGTGCTCACTGAAACGTCTCCTTTTCCTTCCTTTCTCTTTCTCCTCTTCCTCCTCCTCCTCCTCCTCCTTCTATTCCTCTTCCTTACTGTCTCCTCCTTACCCTACCCATCTCTCCCCTCTCAGGATCAATGTATTCCATGAGAAGTTTCAATTATGCATGTATACATGTATGTATGTATGTATGTATGTATGTATGTATGTATGTATGTGTGTATGTATGCATGCATACATGTATTTCAAGTTTACCTATAGATTTATAGGCACATTCTAACTAGCACAAATAAGGGAAACACTGCCATCTATGTTTCTTTGTCTCTGGCTTGCTTTGCTTAATATACTTTTTCCAGATCTTTCAAATTCCTTATAAATGGTACAATATCATTCTTTCTGATGAAGTAGATTTCCATGGTGTATATATACTATATTTTCTTGATCTATTCATCCACTGAGGGGCATCTACATTGATTCATTACCTTGGCTAGGGTAAACAATGCTGCAATGAACATAGTTATGCTGGTGACTTTAGTGTGGCCCTGCTTTGTGGTTCATTGGATAAATTATTAGAATTGTATTTGCTGGGTCACAATGAATCTCTGTTTTTGTCTTTTGAAGAAATGTCCATATTGCTTTTCAGAGTGGTTGAACACATTCACATTTCCACCAGCAGTGTAATAGGGTTACATTTTGGCCACATCCCCACCATCATTTGTGATTATTAGTTTTCCGGATAGCAGTCATTCTTACTGGAATGAGGTGGAATCATACTCCAGAATTGATTTACATTTCTTGTATGGCCAGAGATACTGAACACTTTACTGGCCTGATAAATAATATGGGAGCCTATGCATAGGTGTGTTGGACATGGCTCAATAGCTCAATAGCTATGATATTCTATGGAATGAACTCCATGAAAAGGAAATCAAAGACATTATTGACCTAATATTTTTATTTTCTTTTCCTTTTGTTTTGTCTTGTTCATCAGTTTGTATTTGGAAGGGGAAGGGAGGGCCCATAAAAGCTGAACAAGTGTGAACAAATACAACAGTCATATTCATTTGACATTATGTGTAAAATGAACTGGATATCTTATATGTGGGAATGGCAATGAAAGAATGGGAGAGAGTGATGGAAGAGGAGACATGGTCCAAAAAGAATTATTACTCATTACCTGATTCGTGCCACTGTAACCTCTCTGAGTATCAAACTCTACCATAAGAATAAAAAGTTGGAAAAAAAGAAGTTTCACATCTAGCTAGTGTTTTACTATACTCTTCTTTCATTTAATTTAATACTTGTTCTTATGACTATAATGCAGCTTCTCTTAGACAAAACTGGTTATCTCTGAATAAAGACAACCTCTACCTCTACTATAGCAAACCTATGTTACCCCTCTTCAATAAAAAAAATCTTTAGATGCTATTTAGAGTATAATATTTAAGTTAAACAATGTATTTCAATGCATATTGCTTATAAAAACACAGATTTAACTGAGTAACATTAATGTTGTCTACATATGTTGTATTTTATAATTGACTAAGTTGAGGAGAAAGAAAAAGGCTGATGAACTGAGTTCAATAGACAGGTGAGTGGTTAAAAAATGGATTTCCTGAGTAAAACTCTAGAGGCCAGGAACCCTGTCAAGGTAGAATTTTGAGCTTTGGATCAGTGTGTGTGTGTGTGTGTGTGTGTGTGTGTGTGTGTGTGTGTGTGTGTATGATTTGTATGGTGTGTGTGATGTGTATTTATGAGGAAAGTGCTCTACTACTTGCTCCACAGCAGATACTCATTTAAGTCAGGTTTTGTTTTTGTTTTTTGTTTTTTGGGGTTTTTGTTTTGTTTTGTTTTTGTAAATCTGATATAGAAACAAATCACAAGAACTTTAGCAAAAGAAGGTTACCTACTTCTAGTGCCCTCAAACCAGGCAAATAATCACAGAAAATATCAATTTATTGTGTTACATTATATATTAGACATGGTAAGCAATAAAATATACAAAATAACTCATTTCTACCTAAAGGAGAAATGAATACTGTATGCAGATACTATATAACAAGAGACTAAAATCAGCAAAGGTGTTCTCAATAGCAGAAGTAAAGTGAAAAATATTGCATGAAAAGATAAGGCTAAATCATGTCTTCTTCCTTAAATGTGAGAAAGTTTGGTAAAGCCAAACTTGAAGTGGTAATTCCAGTAAAGATAGACAAAATATTTTTTAGTAAAAAAAAGTTTCTTGACTAAAATTCAGGTTTTAAATATGCAAATTGTTCTTGAGTAAACAGCTCAAAGAGAAATATATGAAACTCTCAAGAGGTAAAATATGGATGTCGACAAGGAGCAGAGATTTCTGGGAAGCAATTACAAATTTATGAACGAAAGAAATAGACAAGAGACTCCCTGAATTCATAAAGCTATGAAGATGTCTGCCTTAAAAAGAAACATATTTTTACAGACTCTGAAAATTGAAAACATTCATAACAGTTGCAATTAGCATTTTAATGAATTATATAATATATGAGGAACTATACTTTCTCAGACCTTATTTGTCAAATAAATCTTAGAACTTAGTATAATTTGGAGAGAACAGGAATTGCTCAGGTGAGACATGGGAATTTCTAAAAAATGGTTTCAGAAGTGTTTGCGCTCCCACCTGCTCTTCTAGAATATTGCTAGTACATCCTATGTGGACGAGGTCTCTTTCCTTCCTTTTGGGGCTGTGTTTCTTTTAACAACTTAAGATAGTGAGGTTGCTATCAGGAGTTTCACCACGTTTCATGTTTAAGAAAGTATAACCACAACTATTTCTAGGTGTGCTCAAGCACTCTTTCCCCTCTGCCCTCATTGTTTTCTCCTCTTCCTCATTCCGTCCTGCCTCTCTCTTTCCCCTTCACTTCAAACTCACCTAAGATCCCTACCACCAGCTCTCCACGAAGACCATAACACACCATGGACAAGAGACATCTTTAGAAACCCAAAAATAAAAGTAGGGAATCGTCCACCTAATGTAACTTACAGTCTTCAAATTGAACTATCTCTACCCTGCCTAGTGTAATGCAGACCCACTGTCTTCACAAATGTAGCTAATGGTGAGTTTATTCAACTAAGTTCAGAAAGTCTGAAGTTGCCAATTCCTCCACACCTCCTTATTATAAGGCGGAAAAACACTTCCCTGATTTTTAAATTAATGAAGGATTTAGGTACTCAGCCCTGGTGTTCATAAAACTGGGGATTTTATTTTTTTCTATTTGGCATAAACATATATTCAGTTTTTGAAACTTATTAAAGTTTCATCATTCTGCCTTTCCTATCCTTATTTACATTTTTACACTCATACTGTATTCATAATCTATAGATAGATAACGAGTAAGCAGACATTTAGAAGCTTGGAATTATTCCCAGTTATTTTCTCCTGGTCTTTTTAGGTTACCAGTCTGATGACGACTTGTATGAACCGCCTAGTAAAGAGACATCAAGGAACATCAAAGCACTAGCCAGTTTGCTTGGACCAGAGAGAATCCTCAAATACACAGCTAGAGATAACAAGGTAAATTCGTTTCTTCACATCTTTAGAATGTACTGCACTTTACTCATTTTGAACTAGCAAAATATATTGGATCTGATTATTAGAGTATCTTTTCAATATAGTTTACTTCAAGGGTTTCCATGATTGGCTCAGACCCAGCCAAGACAACTTACCATTTGATCAACATACAGTCAAAGGAATAAGGGAATTGCTTGCATGTTTATCATCCTGTCCAATGTGTCATATGCCTTAAAGTAATGAAGGGAATTACACCCTATTGCTTTTAGTATATTCTACTCATTAGGAGCAAGTTATTGGTTACATCTAAAGTGCAGAGGGTACATAAAGTTCAAAAGCATGCATATTTAATTACTATATGAGATTGAGAGACTCGAAAGCTAATGATTAAGTCAGTTTTATTCATTTAAGGAAATAATGCTTTGTGAAATCCGCTAATTCAATGGGCAATCTTAAATTCATACTAAATGAAGTGTACTTTTTAAAAACTTTGTGGTACATAATTACAAAGGGAGCTACAATACTGTTTCAAAGAGCAATCAGAGAGAGATGTTACAAGTTGAAATCTGAACAAAAGAGACTAAGCTCTTGCAAGAGTAAAAGGACATACTGAGTGAAAATAAAATGCCCTTTCTTCGTATTGGACATTTTCATAATACTCGATGCATGGGGTAGTGTAATCAAATCAAAGAGAAGCACTGTGAGCACAGAGAAATTCTATGTTTTGCAAATGCTCTCTTCACCAATGAGAGTTGTTAATAGTTGCTTGATTGACCTCTTCAAATTCAATATTTGCATCTTGCAGAATGTCAGTAGAGACATTGTGCCCAAGTGAAAGGCTGATATCCTCAGGGCAAGGTGTCTTGAAGAATAAGGTGGGTAGTGAAGAAATAATTGAGGCTGGAAATAATGGAAATACAGAAGGGATTATAACATTTTCTCCCCTTGCTACCTAAGATTTCCATGAAGAAAATTAGGAATCTTTAATTTCCTGAATGACATTTTCCTATTCAAATGTGTAACGTACTCCATATCCCATCTTCCTTACCCTATGAAATTTATTACATTTCAAGAAATTTTGTTTGAATCTTCCAGCTGTATATCTGAGGATCTACAACTGAAACCCCTTTGTATGTTGTATGTTTGGAAAACTAGCAAGTTCATGAGGGAGAAAAAATGATGGATAATGATTTATCTATTTTCTTGCAACACTTTTGTGGGCCCAAATTGTATTGTTTATTCTTTTATGATTGCCCTATTCTTAAAGTAACAAAACAAATTTGCTAAAATCAGCTATTTTTCTACTATAATGAATCGGTTTATAAGAGGCACATGCTGCCTCTTTAGCTAAGATCCTTGATCCTATGTTGTAAGAATCTAGTATTTGTGTTGTTTGCGTTTTATCACTTGAGATTAGTGTAGGTTCTTCAGTCATTTTATAGTTTAGATGAATAATATTACCCATGTATATTACATAATGAAACAAAATATTAAAGGAATTTAGACAATCAGATTGCACCTTTACAGCACAATGCCTGCTAATCAGGACTTGCTTGTTAAATGTGTGAATAAACATCTAGAAGCTGATTGTGGTTTAAAGACTTGCTTCATGATCTATGCTGTTCAACTGTGATGCACAGATGGCATTTAATAAATATTCTTAAAATTTGGCTGTATTCCCTTAAGCTAATAATTAGCATTATTAATGTTTTTCTACTTAATGAACAGAATTTTCAGAGGGTGGTATCTTTCTCCCTCAGTGTTTCTGCTTCATAGACTGTGTGGGGAATTTTGCATGCCTGAGTAAGATATAAATTTCATTTCAAAACTGCTTCACTGAATCTCAAGAGCATTTGAAATCTGAAAGTGCTATTGTACATTTGGGATGATTTTTTTTTCTTTTTCCAGTCATGGGCTTGAGCTCAGGGCCTAAGCACTGTCCTTGGACTTTCTCAAGGTTAGAACTCTACCACTTGAGCCTCAGCACCATTTCTGGCTTTTTTCTATGTATGTGGTACCAAGGAATCGAACTCAGGTCTTCATGCATGCTAGGCAAGCACTCTACCATTAGGCCAAACTCTGGCCCCAAAACATTGTGCTTTTTTTTTCTTTCACCAGTCCTGGGCTTAAGCTCAGGGCCAGAGGACTGTCCTTGGATTTTTCTCAAGACTAGAACTCTACTACTTGAGCCTCAGCACCACTTCTGGCTTTTCCTAAGTATGTGGTACCAAGGAATCGAACTTGGGTCTTCGTGCATGCTAGGCAAGCATTCTACCACTAGGCCAAACTCCCGGCCCCATTTGGGATAATTTTTAAAGCAAGTATCAAAGACAATTTTATGAAGCAACTCTCGATGAATAAGCAAAAACTATTTTCAGATCCTGTCTCTTTTTTAATAATTCTTACAGTCATTGTGAGACTATTTTTTGCATTATGTTGACACTTGAATACAGTAACAAACTCATCAAACAATTGGAGATAATTGTAGGAATGTTTGCTTTTTTACTTCGTTCATGTTAATCTTCAATATAGTTGAGATTTCATTTGTTGAACCAGTGGATTGAAATCACCTTGACATTTACAGAGATTAGGAACTGAACTAGCTACTTTTGGCAAATAAGTACAACAAAAATGTAATTAATGAAGATCATCTGATTTTTCTTGACTGACCTTGAAACTGGGATAACAGATCCACTACATCTGCAAAGTATCAAATAAGCATTTCTCGAGAGGCCTTTTATAGCGAGTTAACTGAAGAAATCTTTTGCTAAAGACAAATTCTATCTATCTAATCAATCTGTCCATCCATCCACCCATCTACCATCTATCCATCTATCTAAAACATCTATATATAGTTTTCCTTTCCTCATTGCTTTAATCTCTATATTTTTTAAAGAAATGGAAGAATATAGGTAATAATGTTAAAAACAAAACTACCAATAGCTGGACAGAAATCATAGTAAACAGGACAGTATATGTATCATGTCTAGTTTCATGTTCATTAAGAATTTAGTTTTCAATAAATACCATTCTAGTTTTTAATTTTTTACCTATCATTCTCTCTTCGTGAGTGGGTTTCAAGTAGTGGAATGTGAGTTTTCCCAGTCAATAAGATGTAGAACAAGTGCTCAGATACAGATGCTTTGCATATATTATTAAAAGTTGATTGCTCTGCTGGTAGTATATAAATTAGAGGAGATCTAACATCTATGAAACAAAAATCAAGTCTCTGTAGCTTAGTTGGAACAGGCATACCGAGAAAGATATTTCGCTACTGTCTCAAGTGTTACCCAAGCTGCTATGCACTGGATTTTGCAGGGTTTTCTTGAGGGTTAGTGGTGGAACACAGATGAAAGGGTAAACTCTCCTCACTCTGGTTCTGCCAATCAATTTCTTCCATTAAATTTTCCTCTGTTCCTTCCTTTTTGCCAAATCAATCTTCTCACTTTATCACAGATAACATTGTATAATATTGTAATGTAACTTTGCATTCATTTTACTCATGAAGAAATGTCAAGGGGCCCATCTGTACTAACAATCCAGTGTTACAGTCCTCGAAGATGCAACGTTATTCAGTAGGGCAAAACCTACATACATAAGGCAATTTAGGATGAGGTTACATGAAAGGACTGCCAGGATATGGAAGCAAGAGGCACATAATGTGATTGTTGTTCTTTTTTTACTTTTCATATATTTTTATTGTAATTAATGGAAGGGTTACATTATATTCACCAGATAGAAGATACATTACTTCACATACATTGATACCCTTTCTCATGTCGTAGTCCCCATTTCCCTTCCTCCCACCCCCGGGCCCTCATCTTTTTTTCCCCCTCTCCCCTATCTGATTTCCAATAACCAAATACGCATATATACAATATATCAGATAACAAAGTGAAATACTATAACAATATGAGATAACCAAGGGACAGCAAAAGAGATTAGAGATAACATAGTACATTAAGGACAACAATCATTCATTATATGGCTTTTGTTTCTAGATCCTAGAGGTCCTTTCATTTAGCGTATGACCTTATGTATCTAGGTTTTGCTCTATTGCAAATCTCTGCTAGGAGAGCCCAAGGTTTCTACTGATTCAGATTTTAAGCTTGCAATTTGAAGCCATCCCTGGAAGAAAAGTCTCCAAGAGACTGATCTCCAATTAACCACTGGTAGTACAACTGTGGCTCAAAGTGGTAGAGCATTAGCCTTGAGCAAATTTGCTCATGGATAGTACACAGGCCATAAGTTTAAGCCCTATGATAAAGAACAAGGAGGAGAAAGAGATAAAGGAGGAGGAAAGAGGAGGAAGAAGGAAGAGGAGGAGGAGAAGGAGAAAAAAGTGTCCAGGAAGAAGAGAAAAAGATAGTTATTAAAAGAAAATATATAGAGCTCATTTCTCACTCTGTTTTGCACCTGTGATTACATACCTGCATACAATAGCCCACCATCTGCTAGGTATGGCTCAAGGGAACATTAACCCACTGGACTGATCTGTTTAGAAAAAAAACATGTTTATCCTATTGACCTATTTAAAGAAACATCCTTTATAATTTGCCATTTATATTTATGTCAAATATCTAAATACGATCCTAACAATTATTACTACTTCTAATTTCTTACTTTACATTCTTATGTTTCCTGTCTCTTGTTACACCGGTTCTGTCGATTACCTGCTTTTGTTCTACAAAATAGATTCTTGGCTCTTCTTAATCAGTAAGCATTTTCAGACTTTTATGGAATTTTAATTTCATTGTGAAGCACTATGTTGAATGAAGGAAAGATATAATGGTATTTTAGTAGAATTAATTAATAATTCATTTTGGTGGTTTAAAAAAAAGAGCAGATACAGAGAAAATGATTTTAGAGATTTAAAAAATACAAAAGAAAATCAAATACAACTTTATACAGGCAAACAGGGACAAAAATCATTCTTGACCTTCTAGTTCAACATTACTAATAGTAGGCCTGCTGATGTTAGTAGCTCCACAAGTTGTTCCAGTACCAATGTAAGGATAAGAGTCACCTCCCTGGTTTCTTACCTTGCACGTACTTGGCAAGGTGTTTACAAACATAAAATCATTTAGCCATCCTAACAAACTTATCATACAAAGAAGGTGACTAACACTGAAAAGAGTTCAAACGCTGCTGAAGGAGATAGAATTTGAACGTATTTGCATTCCAAGAAAATTTCAGGAGAATAGGAACAGGTTTAATTTATAAATATTTGCCTGAATTAAGGTCTGCAATTACTGACAAAAGAAATTTTTAAAAGATGTAAAAGTATAATATCTAACATTTTTTTCAAAACTCAGCTTCCTTAGACACACACATTCACCTTCTAAGTGTGAAAAATGACATCCACATGATAAATTCACTGAACTGTAGAAATGATTTATCTAAAAACTGAAAATTCCTTAATGTGTAAACATGAGAATTCTAATAAGAAGCATGGTTGGGATAAAAGTTTAGTACCAGAAACTAAGTGTGACTAAGGCTGCGGGTATGGTTAGTAGGTAGAAGGAACTGAATTCCTACATCTGCTGTGTTTTTCATGCTTGGTATTTTGAGGACCATGGAGTAATATGCAGTCTTTTCCATCACTAACCCATCATAGAAACCCATCTTATATAATATATATGTATAATTGGGTATATTATTGCTATTATAAATGTAATATTCAGAGCAGTTACAATTACATGAAAGTCAGGTAATAATTGCATTTCTTTTTGAACAGTGTCACTCCTCTCATATTTTCTCTCAGATTTTCCTTTCCAACACCCCTCTCCCTCAACTTATATTGTTAATTTTCAACCTAGTGTCTAGTGAGTAACACTGCTACATTTGTTGACCCTTTGTCCTACCAATTCTGGGCTATTACTCTACACAAAATATACAAAGTTACATGCAAGAAAAAAGTACAGAAATCCAAAACAATATACAAAATTACATTCAAGAAAAAAGTACAGAAATCCAAAACAAACAACAAACCTCTTGTTTCTATTTCTTGGAGTTCAATACACATCATTGTATATGGTCATATTAACATAGATATTGAGCCTTTGTGATCATCTCCTAAGACTAGTCTCCTCTGTTTTCACTATGTGAATATCTAGAATCCTGAATAATGTATCCTGTTTCTTTGGGTCTGACTTACCTCACTTGATATAACTTTTTCCAAGTTTTCTCATTTCTTTACAAATGGTGAAATATCATTCTTCCTGATGCAAACATAGAATTTCATTGTGTGCGTATGCTGTATTTCCTTTTTGGTTTAATTTTACTATCAGGGTGATGTATAGAGAGGTTGCAGTTACATTCATAAGGTTGTGAGTATATTATTCCTTGAACATTGTCATCCTTTCCCATAGTTTTCTCCCACCTCCCTATCCCCCACTCCCTCCCAACTTGTAAAGTTCATTCCCAGCATATTGTCTTGTGAATATCACTGTTAAACTGGTTAATCCTTTGTCCTTTGTCTCATCAAGACCTCTATTGCCTTGATCCATTCAACCAGTGAGTCGCATCTGGATTAGTTCTGAATCTTGGAAGTGGTAAAAAAAAAAAAGTGCTACAATAAACATGGCTGTGCTGGTAGCTTTTGTGGAGCAAGGTTTGTGGTCTGGGGGATAAATTTCAAGGAGTGGAATTGCTGTGTTATATGGAAACTTTATGTTTAGTCATTTGAGGAACCTTCCTACTGCTTTTCAGAGTGGTTTAACTAGTTTACATTCCAACCAACAGTATCATAGTATTCCCATTTTTAAGTGGTAAATATGTATAATGGATTTTATTTATCCTTGTTGTTTAGTGGTAGAGTGCTTGCCTAGTGTGCATGAAGCCCTGTGTTCAACTCCTTAGAAAAAGCCAGAAGGACATATTGTTACAGTATCTCACTTTGTTATCTGATATATTGGATATATTTGTATTTGGTTATTTGAAATTGGATAGGGAAGGGGGTAAAACAAGATGAGGGGTGGGTGTGAGGGGGAGGGAAATGGGGACCAAGACATGAGAAAGGGTATCAATGTATGGGAATTAATGCACCTTCTATCTGGCAAATATCATGTAACCCTTCTATTACTTACAATAAAAATATATGAAAAAAAAAAAAGAAAAAGCCAGAAGGAGTGCTTGGGTTCAAGTGGTAGAGTGCTAGCCTTGAGCAAAACAAGTTCAGGGACAGTACCCAGGCCCTGGATTTCAAGCCCCAATATTGGCAAAAAAAGAAAGAAAAAGAATGAAATCCTGTGACCTACAGAATGTCCTAGTATACATAAAGAAGAAGGAGAAACAAAAAGATAGAAACAAACATAAGTCCAGAAAAGTAAATGCCATATATTCTCATCTGTGGAAGGAAAACAGATGACTCATAAATATAAGTCAAAATAGGTCAATATAGGTCGAATCTAGTTGCTATTTAAAAATGTGGAGAAAATAGTTGCTTCCAAGATACTCTTACATAAGAGAAACAACCTGTAATGTTTTCTTGACTTACAGGGAAACTTAAGGCTGTCAACAATCGAGTTTTCCAGAAATAACTGCTGTAGAGGATTTTGAAAAATTCTAGTACAGAGGAACAATATTATTTGAGTCTGAGAATGCCTCTCACTCATCTAATTGTCACACATTGAGAACGCATCTAATCACCATGAAAATGGGAAAAAATTAAATGCCTATTTGGAAAATGTTCTAAAATCAGGCACTAGTAATTTGAATAAAAGAAAAATTATAATCAAAATAGAAAAGTTGTGAATAGTATACTAGCAACTGAAAAATTGTCAGACAATTTGAATGTTTTATTAATTCTGATGAGATATGCAGACAAATTGTGAGAAAGACCAATAGCAAATCTTCTACTAACACTACTTTCAATACATTTCTACCACCCTCCAAGTATACTGTTTTCTCATTCAAATGTCTCTTAGATATAGATAGAGATATATTTCCTGATCAATCACAAGATACAGTTTCTGACAATGAAAGGGAAAAACTACATCACATAATTTTTTAGAACGATTTTAGAGGAAATTGGCTTTAGCTTTTCGCCATAAAGCATAATTCTAGGTGTACGTTTGTCAAACAGCCTTTTTTATACTGAGGGATGTTTCACTGATTCCTAGTTTCTCCAGAGCTTTTAGCACAAAGGGGTGCTGGATCTTGTCAATTGCCTTTTCTGCATCTATTGAGACAATCATGTGATTCTTGTCCTTGCTCCTGTTGATATGATGAATTATCTTAATTGAATTGTGCATATTGAACCAATTTTGCATCCCTGTGATGAATCCTGTTTGAGCAAAATGTATAATTTTTGATGAACTGCTGAAGAAGGTTGGCCAGTATTTTGTTGAGAAGTTTTGCATCACTATTCATCTAAGAAATGGGTCTATAGTTCTCTTTCTTTGATGAGTCCCTGTCAGTTTTTGGGATGAGGGTTATGTTGGCTTCATAGAATGAGTTTAACAAAGAGCCTTTTCTTTCTATTTCATTGAAGAGCTTGAGGAGTATTGGTGTGAGCTCTGCTTTGAAGGCCTTATAGAATTCATCTGTGAATCCATCAGGTCCTGGACTTTTCTTGGATGGGAGGTCTCTTATTGGGAGACATATTTCAAATATGGAAATAGGTCTGTTTAGTTGGATTAGGTCTTCTTGGTTTAGTCTAGGAATGTTAATATTGGGTAGAAATTCATCCATCTCTTCTAGATTCTCAAATTTGTTGGCATAAAGGTTTGTAAACTATTCCCTTATGATGCTTTCAGTCTTGTAATTTCTGTAATGATATTTCCATTCTCATCCATGATTTTGTTTATTTGGTGTGCTCCCTTTTTTGGGGGGGTGGCGTAAGATTTGCTAAAGGTCTGTCAATTTTGTTCATTTTCTTCAAAGAACCAACTCTTTGTTTCATTGATTCTATGGTTCTTTTGGGGGGCTCCAATTTATTTAATTCTGCTTTAATTTTAATAACTTGCCTCCTTCTACTGTAGTTGTGATTAGTTTGTGGCTCTTTATCCATGAGTTTAAGGTGCACCATTAAATTGTTGGTTTGTGATTTTTCTAATTTGTTAATGTAAGCACTCAGAGCCATAAATTTTTCTCTGAGTACTGTCCTTGCTATGTCCCAAAGGAGCTGGTATTTTGTATGTTCCTTTTTATTAATTTCCATAAACTTTTGAATTTCTGTTCTGATCTCCTGGTTTACCCACTGGTGATTCAGCAATGTGTTGTTCAAACTCCATGAGTTACAGATTTTTCCTTGGTAGAGATTTGTATTCAGTTCCTTTTTTATGCCATTGCTGTCTGAGAGAACAGGGAATAATTTCAGTGTTTCGGAGTTTGTACAGAGAAAATAAGAGAAGAGTAATGAAAGGATGTAAGATTAATGTAGTAATGTAGTAATGAAGGAACAGAATACAGTGAAGATCGCTCAGGCCTAAAGTGATAGAAATGGAAAAATAAATGAACAAATATTAAACTTAAAGAAATTAATAAAATAATATATAAAATAGAGAAAAATATATAAAAGAGATCAATGATATAAAAGAAAACCTCTCCATTATAAGTTCTTAAACAAAAAAGACTAAGATTAAAAACTGAACTATTAAAAAGGAGGGAACTGAATCAATAAAAATATAATTTGAAGCAAGTATGTACACAAGGATGAGTACAATTACCAATTTCTGTGAGTATGTTTCTAGGAATACACAAATTCACAATGAAAAAAAAGTAAAAAAGGATGGGGAAAAATGGCAGAAAAAGAACAAGTAAAAGTGAAAGTAAAAAAGTAGTAGAATTAAAA